>NC_079169.1:66889322-66991822 GCF_947568905.1 Ostrea edulis | reverse complement strand
TTGAATCTGCATTATGTTAGGAAGCTTTCATGTAAATCTGAGCTTTTCTGGCCCAGTGGTTCTTGAGAAGAAGATTTTCCCTATATATTTGTGTGTAAAACTTTGATCCTATATTGTGGCCCCATCCTACCCCCAGGGGTCATCATTTTAACAAACTTGAATCTGCACTATGTCAGAAAGCTTTCATGTAAATTTCAGCTTTTCTGGATCAGTGGTTCTTGAGAAGATTTTTAAATGACCCCACCCTATTTTTGCATTTTTGTGATTATCTCCCCTTTGAAGGGGAATGGCCCTTGATTTAAACAAAATTGAAAGCCCTTCATCCAAGGATGCTCTGTGCCAAGTTTGGTTAAAATTGGTCCAGTGGTTCTGGAGAAAAAGTCAAAAATGTATAAAAAAAAAAAAAAAAAAAAAAAAAAAAGTCTACAGACAGACGGACAACAGCAGATCAGAAAAGCTCACTTGAGCTTTTAGCTCAGGTGAGTTAAAAATATATGAAGTTATGAACTTTAACTTGTTAAGATATTTTATTCTGAAATGCAGTCATTTTCATTCATTAATTATTTACACAATAATAGGCAAGTCCCTCGGACTTCTGGCATTTCTCATAGCAGAGTCCGAATATGGAATTTGCTAGTCCCGGATTTAGGGCTTGAAGAATTTTTAACCCCTGTAGATATATTACATGAATAAATGAGATCATTAATATGTAACATACAAATTACCTAAACTATATGAAACATAGCAAACTATATAATTTCTTTCAATTAATTTTACAGGGCTTGCTGAAAATAGTAACTTATAAATATCAACATGGCAGCATGGTGCTTAAAGTTGGATTGGCAAAATGTTATGAACAAAAGGTAATTTCATTTACCCTATCTTCATAATGAATGGCCTTTCCAGAACATATTAGATTTATACCGATATTATGGCCAACTTTGCAACAATGTCCTTGCATGCCCTATTGACCTCATAATAACACTAGAAATAGCTGGAGAAGTCTTCACCCTATCTGCCAAATTAAAGATCTTAAGATTTTTCTAAGAAATTGGCTAAAAATGAGCCTAAACCTTATACTCCTAATCGACCTTATTTCAGAAAATTATGGTATTGTATACACTGCAAATGTTGCAATGACAAAACATACACCTGGAACACTATTTATACTAGTTAATTAAACGCCAAATCAATTGTGTGTGAAATGATCACCAAGATTTCTGATAATTAAAATTACTCTAAAAATTGTAAAGAACTTAACAGCGTGTACACACAAGCGTTAATACGGTTCAGTTTGATATGGACCGATTACCACAAGCAGTACTTCAGTCACTTGTCTGGATTATTCACAACAGATCTATTAGTTTTGACAAAAGTGAATATATCATATATCTATGAAATAAAAGAATCAACCAGCAATTCAAATTTATTGAAAGTAAACTCCTAGGTCACCAATGCATCTGTAATAATTGGAGTTATTGTTCTTTATTTATATATCTTAGAATTCGTACTTGCTAATATAGAAAATTAAAAAGCATGTTGTACGGTGAACTGAATTTAGGCATGTCTATGGGTATATCAACAGTATGATGAAACAAGAAAACTTTGACGCAAGCATTAAATGGGTTGCAAAAGTCCAATCCCGATACACACTGTTATTATAAAGTTTTTAAAAAACTTCGATCACTTCCGAATAGTTATTTACAAATTCTAAAAATCTCGAAAAAAAAGTTGTTAATTACATAGACTTCTTACTTTCATTGTATTTTATTGGCTAGGTAATTAATTCAAATGCTAATATCGCAATAAAGCACTCCAAATTTAAGATAGAGACAGCTTTGGATCTACATTGACCTAGTTCCCATTCTGTTGTGCCATGTGATCAGACACAGTGTTGTGGATTCTGTAATCATTTAATAACTTTTAAAGTGATGACTTAACAACGATGCTGATTGGTTGAAAAATTTGTTTGATTTCTCTGTCAAAATTTCGTTCGGAGTTCATCTACACTAAGCACGCGGAACTACTTTTCTCTGGAATGCGTCTTTCCCGTTCTAATTTTAGCACTATTTATAGAACGGGATTTTCCACACAAGCATTATATATAATGACATGCATTCGTTTGATTTTTGTTTTTCATTGCTATCAAAAATAAGCACAACTAAAGATATGAATAAAATACAAATTAATTTAAAGAAACAACATACATAGGCGATGACGTGGCAGAATAGTCAACTTGATGACGTAGACCACTTACTGGTAGAAGTAGACAGATTTCACGAGTTCTCGGTATGAATTGTCTGCTTTACAAGATCGATAACATGACGGAGCAAGTGGCGACTTCTGATCTGGTAAATATTAATGAAATTGAACTGTGTTATATGGGGCTCAGTCAATGAGTGCATTTTAGATGAAGAGGTGTTGAACTTTTTACTCGATATTGAAATGGAGCCGAGTTGCATTCCACCGTTCCAACGACACAACCAGTGTTCAACGTCTCCTCCAACACAATGCAGCATAAATCCAGTCACCACTTGTTATCTTCCTTTATATTTAATTCAACTTTTAGCAATTGCACCTTTAATTTGGCGTATAATCCATTTAAATCTGCACAGTAACGGTTCCTGACCTAAACGCACAGCCATGCCGTTTTGTTGTTGTTTTCATTCTTACATATATGTATTCCTGCGCGCCATTTCAAAAACGTTAATTCAAGCTTTTTGATGGGAGAAACTATTTGTTTTTCTATCTTAAAAACATAATTAAATGATAAGAAATAAAACTTATAATTCTTTGTTTGATCCATGTATCAACGAAACATTGGACGGAAAACTTTTTCATCAATGCGCATAGCGCATTGATGAAGTTTTCCGTCCAATGTTTTGTTTGATACATGCATCAAACAAAGAATTATAAGTTTCATTTCTTAATACAAAATTATAGTAACATTTTAATACACGATAAATATCTATTTAACATTAGTATGATTACTGAGCACTACTGATATTGAATTTGAATGTTAATCAAATGAAACAAAAATTCCTTTTACATCAAAAATAACTTATTAACAAATCCCACAGAAAACATTTTCATCCCTCAGAAACACAGCGGAAATCTTTAAATGTAATCAAACAACAGCCCGTCTCTTGGCGATCCGTAATGATATACTACAGCAGCATTGATTTTCAACTGCAGATGCCACTAATTATACGTTTCATAGAAATATACACCCAGTGCATGATTAGCAAGGACAGCCTGAGTCACTATAGTCAAGACATGGCGATCTTGACAAAATGGACCAACTACATTGTTGATTTATGAAATAAAATGACAGTCTTTTATATGTAAATTTGTTTGTTACTAATTCAGTGTCTACCTACATATAAAACTAATAAAGTGTACACTCAGTGCAGGTCTATGATTGGTGTTTGTTGTGGAGACAGGTCTATGATTGGTGTTTATTGTGGAGACAGGTCTATGATTGGTGTTTATTGTGGAGACGGGTCTATGGTTGGTGTTTGTTGTGGAGACAGGTTTATGATTGGTGTTTATTGTGGAGACAGGTCTATGATTGGTGTTTGTTGTGGAGACAGGTCTATGATTGGTGTTTATTGTGGAGACAGGTTTATGATTGGTGTTTGTTGTGGAGACAGGTCTATGATTGGTGTTTGTTGTGGAGATAGGTTTATGATTGGTGTTTATTGTGGAGACAGGTCTATGATTGGTGTTTATTGTGGAGACAGGCCTATGATTGGTGTTTGTTGTGGAGACAGGTCTATGATTGGTGTTTATTGTGGTGACAGGTCTATGATTGGTGTTTGTTGTGGAGACAGGCCTATGATTGGTGTTTGTTGTGGAGACAGGCCTATGATTGGTGTTTGTTGTGGAGACAAGCCTATGATTGGTGTTTATTGTGGAGACAGGCCTATGATTCGTGTTTGTTGTGGAGACAGGCCTATGATTGGTGTTTGTTGTGGAGACAGGCCTATGATTGGTGTTTGTTGTGGAGACAGGCCTATGATTGGTGTTTATTGTGGTGACAGGTTTATGATTGGTGTTTGTTGTGGAGACAGGCCTATGATTGGTGTTTATTATGGTGACAGGTCTATGATTGGTGTTTGTTGTGGAGACAGGCCTATGATTGGTGTTTGTTGTGGAGACAGGTCTATGATTGGTGTTTATTGTGGTGACAGGTCTATGATTGGTGTTTATTGTGGTGACAGGTCTATGATTGGTGTTTGTTGTGGAGACAGGCCTACGATTGGTGTTTGTTGTGGAGACAAGCCTATGATTGGTGTTTATTGTGGAGACAGGCCTATGATTCGTGTTTGTCGTGGAGACAGGCCTATGATTCGTGTTTGTCGTGGAGACAGGCCTATGATTGGTGTTTGTTGTGGAGACAGGTTTATGATTGGTGTTTATTGTGGAGACAGGTCTATGATTGGTGTTTATTGTGGAGACAGGCCTATGATTGGTGTTTGTTGTGGAGACAGGTCTATGATTGGTGTTTATTGTGGTGACAGGTCTATGATTGGTGTTTGTTGTGGAGACAGGCCTATGATTGGTGTTTATTGTGGAGACAGGTCTATGATTGGTGTTTATTGTGGTGACAGGTTTATGATTGGTGTTTATTGTGGAGACAGGTCTATGATTGGTGTTTATTGTGGTGACAGGTTTATGATTGGTGTTTATTGTGGAGACAGGCCTATGATAGGTGTTTGTTGTGGAGACAGGTTTATGATTGGTGTTTGTTGTGGAGACAGGTTTATGATTGGTGTTTATTGTGGAGACAGGCCTATGATTGGTGTTTGTTGTGGAGACAGGTCTGTGATTGGTGTTTGTTGTGGAGACAGGTCTATGATTGGTGTTTATTGTGGAGACAGGTCTATGATTGGTGTTTATTGTGGAGACAGGTCTATGATAGGTGTTTGTTGTGGAGACGACCGGGTCTATGATTGGTGTTTGTTGTGCAGACTAAGGCTTCTTATGTAAAGCACGCTAATGATTCAGAAGTAGACAGAAGTTTAGAAACATTCATTGGTTCAGCAATTGTACTGATGTTCTCTAAATAGTGATGTGGTTTATTTGTTGCATTTCTAAAAATAATTCAGACATTCCTACCCTATTTAGTGAAGAAGTGGAATCTGAATGCTCATATTGGTGGAATTTCAGAGGCAAATGCGAATTATCCCTCAGACTTTCCTTTTTCTTTCGTTTAATATATATACATAATTCAATTTTACTTGTTACTGGTGACTGACAATTCTACAAAATTTGAACAAAATCTGTTTAGCAGTTTCTGAGGAGTTGCATCCACAAAGTGTGAGGGACGTACGTACAGACACCGGTATTTCAATGTCCCTATCTGCATTGAGACGGGGGACAAAAATGTGTCATGTCTTGCAGAATGTACCAGATGACATCATGTCACATCGATTGACATGTGGATCCCTCTCTGTGAATTATTTACATATTTTACTGTGTCGGATTTAAATGGCTATAATGCTGCATGCTATGATAAGGGCTATTCCAGAAATAAATACATGGGGGGTGGGGGGGTGGGGGGGTGGGGGGGGGGTTGGTTAGGGAGGCACCTTTTGTATATACCAAGCACCCATTAAAAAAAATAAGAAATTGCCCCATGACCCATCAAATTAATATAACTCATTTTACAATGACCCAACTAATTAAAAAGAACTTAACCAGACCCACCACAAAAATATTTCAAAAAATGTAAACAGTACAAATCTCACGATGTTTTCGGGACAAACATTCTAGTAGCAAGCGCAGGCTCGTACTGCGAGCTCTAATGACTAAAGCGCGGGAAATAATCCGAGCTAAATCTCAACCTCTAACAAGGAAAATTTTTTGACACCAATCCCAGAAGTCCCTTGTCAAAAATGGCTGAGATCTCGCCAAGTCACACCTTGGAATATAATTGTGAACTTAAGCAGAATATCATCCTAATCTTGTGGCCTCCTAGCTCCAAAATTTAGTGCACCATTAGGCAAAATGTTTAACAGAGTGCAATGTTTATGAAAGGCAGGCTAAGATGATGTGTGACGTCATGTCTACGTTTTGACGTACGTCATAATAAGGCAGACAGTGGCGGATCTAAATACGTACTTGTTAAAAGTCATACTACTGGGACATTATTATTACGTGAACATTAAAATACTAAATTCTCAATAGCAATTTATTATTCTAACCAAAAAAAAAAAAAAAAAAAGGGAGACTAACTTCTTAAAAACTGTTAGAATACGTGAGGGATCACAGGTACTGAATTAGTGGTATTTAAAAAATTACAAAAAATCGATTGGATTGAAAACATTTTTTAAAAATCTTTGGGTTTTTTCCTGTGACTAAAAATAACAAGTGCTTCAATCCATTTCCTTTTAACATGTCTGGTAATGCAAACCACAGACGACAACCCCCACCCTCATGATAACCAACCCTATGCCACTTGCTAAATAAATTAACGACTGAAAAATCCTTAATTCTAGTTTTGTAAATTGATCTTAATTAATGTATCCTCATAACAACAGCATTCCAGGAGAGGGGCTGAAATCAATGATGTTGCAATTTTATTCAATGATTATATGTGAATGCTGAAATATTTCTTCACTGTGTTACAACTAGGATTATGTACAATATTATAAAACTTGTTCTAATTTTCTCTTTTAGAACATACCATTGCTACAAGGGGATTATCATATGAATTTCATTTTTCTAATTAAATAGGTTCACAAGGGGGGGGGGGGGGGGGGGGGGGGGGGGGGGGGGGGGGGGGGGGGGGAATAGTTGAATTTAACGATTTATTTTTATATTTTCATGACATATTGAAATGCGTTTTGTGTTCAGACAGTGCTGTTTAAACGTAGTTTTACAAACTTGAAAGGTTTAGGCATTTTTATCATACAATTAGTAACTTTGAAAAGATTGAGAGTAGAAAAAAGGAAGTAGAGGCTGAGAACATAGTTCAGAACAGGCCGTGCATCAAAGTTTAAGCAAGTCACAGTGACGGCAGCAGAGTATTTTGCAAATAGATATTGTTTAAATTGAACCTGATCAAAGCATGAACATTACAAAATATGTACATATATGAAGTTGCCCTCGCTCAAACGGTAGCACAGTCAACATATTAGTCAATGACGCGGTAATGCCTGTGCGACATTGTATCACAGTAGTTCCGAAGAAATGATGTCACATCAACAATCAAAGGCATCTATGACGGGAATGTTGGAAAGATTGGGAGTCCAAGCGATGCTATTATCATGAAATGGGTATGGATATGTTTTTCCACGAATCGTTCGTCTTCTAATGGAGCCCGCACCCGGAGGCCTCTATATCACCATCACAGACTGATAAATATAACGCATCGGTACCCTCGCATAAATCAACCAAGGTTTGCCTATTTTTATTAGAAAACGGAATACCTATTGGTTTCAAAATATTCCCAAAATCGATGCACTGTAAACTGTAATAATCTACAGAACAGAGTTCGCCGCCATCACGTCCCAACGGACCCTACTAAACGCGCCTCTAATTTGAAGAGTGCCGTAATGGAAAGTTATGCGCTGCAAAGAGCGACAACTCGAATAGTTCTATGTTACTTCCAATTTCCGATTTCGAAAGCAGCATTTCGAAAGCACGTTTTCAATTTTCCCTCCAACGTTTTGTAACCAACACGACAAGAGCGACAATAAAAATATTCTGAAAACTCAACATCCACGTGGCACAAAATTAAAAAACAATAGAAACTACCCACTACCCATAATAAATATTTTATTAACAGTCCAACCACGGACCAAATAAAATATGAAAAAATACGACCACCCACACAAAAAAATATCGTTTGCCGCCCGACCCACCCACTTGATCATTACTGGAACAGCCCTAAGTTATAATGCAGTTGTAAACTTTTATAAAATCAAAAATCACAAAATCATCTTGCATTTTCTGGTACATGACGTATTTTGTGTGATGTCAGATCTAAACATTCTGGTAATTTCTGTCAGAGCAACTTCAACATCGATTTTGTGCTGCAAAGTAAACATTAGGCCTACATACATGTATGTAGCCACATATCTTCTGTTATCAACATTCATTGCAAACCCTACCTTATGTTTTCAAATTTGATAAATAAAATACAGTAAAATATCTCTATCTCGAAGTCTGAGGGACCTTGAAAAAAATTAGAGATATCCAGGGGTTCGAAATATCCAAATTCGATCTTGGATATTTTTTATTTTCGAAGGAGGATATTTGATGCATATTATGGGATTTGCATTATCAACAACAACCTCATTGCCGTTTCTTATAGTTTAATACAAGTTGATAAATTAATATTGTGGAATTTCAAAGACAAACATTTCGATTTTTTTATAAATATATATAAACATCCAATTGAATTCACAATGTGTTTCATAATTAAGATGATCGTGCCTGTATGCTTACTTTAAATTTACTGATGCCCAGGCTCGACTGGGATGTAGCTATTGCATTGTAGTGAAAGAACCTATTACGTAAGAAAAAAAGATGGATACTTTAAAAATACAACTTTTAAATGTTAATTAAATAAATTTTCGTGTTTTCTCTGTTCTAGTTTTAATGATGAAGCCTGTATTATCAAACGCATTATCGTTATTATGAGCATTACCTTCAAGCGCACTTCGACAATTTTGTGCGTTTATCTAACCCACATGTTAATGATATAGCGTGTATCATTCAAAACACCACCCCTGGAATCGGGCGTGTTAGTTCATAATTGGCAGTGAACTCTAGCCGTAATGTTGGAAGGCTTCACTAATCACCCAAGCTGTTGAACCATTTATTGCGACCTGGGTCTACTCAGAAAAGGTGAGCGTGGATTAGCTGTCATTAATTATAATTGATGTAGCCGCGGGTGGGAATGTGGGACTTAGCGATGCCAGGTATGGTAAGCAGAGCGGACAATTGACTGCACTTCGAGATAAAACAGGTGAATTTAGGGCATGGGACCTTGAAAATACTTCGACATAAGCGGAGTATTCGAGATTACCGTGTTCGAAATATCAAAAGTTTTTGTAATCATTTATATAGGGAAAACGGCCGGGACCGGCGGTCGACTTCGACTCAAGCGGGGTATTTGAGATAAACCATATTCGAGATACAGATATTTTACTGTACTTGCTCCAGTTATGTGAATAACCAAGATAGCTTCCTTCACAGTTCACACTTCGTCATTATGTTGCTAAGCGAATCCTTGAGCCCTGCAAGTAATTTCTTTTTATCGGTGTTTGTTTACATTTCTATAAACTAAGACTTGTACAGTGTCGTTTTGTCTTTTTGCATTAAATTGTAAGGAATGAAGCTAATATTGACCCATGTTATACGATATATTCTAACTTGGTGCAGTATTTGCTTAATTCTTATAATCTGCTTTGCGGATTATAAAGCATATAAAACAATTCCATGTGATGCATGTGGTATTCAGCTAATTTCTATGCATTGTAAGTAACACGTTTTTCTTTGAAGAACTACAAACGTTACTGTTCTGACCTCCTTCATCTTCAACATCACGTTTAGACAACATCTTTGTTACTATTGGTCTTCTGATTTGCATATTAGTTGGTCATACTTGAATTCAAGTTGTTCATAAAAAAGTCTAAATATAATACAATTGCTAGGCATAAATTTTAAAAGCATAAAATTTATTTTTATGACAAAATATCATAATTCAGTGACAATATGTGGAAGAATTATGCCAATTTCAAAGATAGGCAGGTCCGAATTCACTCTTTGTCTTTGAAGAAAACTCAGTCTTAGAAACAAATTTGCTGAAAATTTCATTTTCCTATTATCTGGAAATTTGGTTCAATGATGAGTTTGGTTTCAAAAATAGGTAAAACCAATAGGTTTTTTCTTTGACAATTCAGCACTTCTGAATTCAAAATTTTTAAGTCCCAAGCAACAAACTTTACGAGTTTTTAACCCCTGATTTTAATTACTATTTTTATATCAAACTTGAACCACTATTGTGGTCCCTTTTCCCTATTAGGATGCCTTTTGGTGATTATGATTAAAACTGCTTTATAAGTTCTTAAAAGATAGTTGAAAATGTGAAAAGTTTACAGATGACAGACAAACTTTATTCAGAAAAAATTACCTGAGCTAATAATTACAGAACTCCAAATGATAAAAAGTTTTTCACTACTCTACAGTGTATCTATAACAGATTCCTCACCTCGATTCCTTCAGCGGCAATGACTTTCTTGTTAATGAAGAACTTTTCCACACCTTCACTCAAAATTTTCTCCTTATCTACAACTTTTCCAAGCCTAAAATCACAAAATAAACATGTACATACACTGTATAAAAGTTTAGTACATAACATATTTTACTAATCTTTTCCAACATAGGCTAAAATAAAAAATGATTTGTTTAATGTACTTAAACCTACCCATCAGTACTTTGAAGTTTTTCTGGGGGTTTTTAAATTTCCATTGTTTATATAAAGTCAATGCCTAAAAACCTATGTATATTAACACAGCATGTTTTAACGTGATGTATTCTATTTTTAGAAGCAGCTGTACCCTTGGAAAGGCCGCTTAGGCATATCTTTTACCCCGTGGATTTGGTCAATATACATCCTTGACAAAAATACTTGCAACTTTTGATAGAAATTTGTAGGGTTTTCAATATCAAAATAAGGTATGGGCGATTACCTTAAACAGAGACACACAAACGAAACACAATCGTCACAACAAATCAAATAATGTGGCAAAATCAGCATTAAAAATATAAAATACAATATTATTGTGCAATATCAAAAATTATCTAACAGTAATTGCTGTCATCATGAATTTCAACCGAATATCAATGGATCACAATAAATTAAATGTCAAGTGATTACGATTATAGATGTAGAGAATTCAAACTACAAACGAACATTTCTGGATTTTTTAAATAGGATATTATTATCAAAGATTCTATCGTTACAGTGGTGATAAAAAATAGGGAAATTTTTTTTTTTAAAACAACTGCAGAGGTCTTCATCCGGGACAAATCTAGTTGTTATGTGTTTAATGAAAACATCATAAAATTTGTAAATTTGATTTTCACAACTTGAATCAATGTGTCACATCATAAAAAAAAAAAAAACAACCTACCAATCTACCTTGAAAAATGTAGGTCAGAGTACATCAAACAAAATTTTTTATAATGAAGGACCTAAGTTCCCACCTTCTGCCTTTCCCCGAGTTTTTAACAAAACCTTCTTTTTCCATTCTGTCAATGAGTCCATGTGCAATATTCACTTCTACTCCTAGCCTCTTTGCAAGACTTGGTGCAACAACTCTACTTGATTCAGTGGCTGCCATCAATGCTCTCCTCCAAAGACATGTTGTCTAAAAACAAACTTTTCATAAATTCTCTGAAAGTGCCATCTGATATATATTCATTACATAAGAATTAACTTATGGGCATGGATAATTACCTGAATTGCAATTGGACTCAATTTGTAAAGATACAAATCTGTTGGCTGCTTTATAGGATCATCGGTCTGTGTAAATAAAGGATTATATTCAATGGATGATATTCAAATATATTACATTAAAACATCTTCGTGATCTTCCACTTGTCTAATTTTTTTATCAAGACTTATTTTGAAAGATCAACTGCTTCATCTTTACCTATAGTTAATCAAACTATTGCAAATATAGGTTTGTATACCTCCTAAACTATTTAAATAATTATAGATCTGAACAAAATTTTGGGACATTAATTTTTTAAGTATCATTCAAAAACACATTTATTCCAATTTTGGGCCCAGAGACAGTTTATAAAGAAAGAAGCGTCAGAAAAAGAACAACATTAACTACAAACTTAGTGATATGTAGATGCAGCATTCGGGGAAACAAGTACATGAGACTTGCAAATATGGTGTGTACTAAAGTATATGAACTGTCTACGTATACCAACAGATGAAGAATTTAACCTATAGATACATTTTTGCAGTTTTATAAAATCAACTCTTCATCTAGAAATTTTACCTAGACATTCACTCAATTTAAGATAAATACTTATTATTATTCAATTTGATAATTGTATATCAAATAAAGCATTATCATTATTATTATTAACTAAGAGATGAACAATCCAATATCTCCTCAAATATCAGTATTCAGAAGTAAACACTATAAATCAGTTCCTGCCATCTTTTTTATATTACTGAATAGAACACAGAATTTAAAAATAAGCAGAAAGATATACTCCTTGTGATCAAAATAAATCTTGCATATTTTCTGACTTTCAATGACTCTGTTAAAGGGACTGGTTCACGATTTTTGATAAAAATATTTTTCATTTTTGATGTAAAACATTGAAAATATAACTCATTTAATGTTGAGAGCCAAAATTTTTACCTTCTGAATGCAAGAATAAAAGCAATATTTTAGCCTTACATCTGTGTTATGTAAACAAAGACTCAAGTCTTTTTCTGTATACAAAGAAAGACGTGAAATATTAAATTTGTTATATAAAGCATCTTAATTTTGCATAGTCACAAATTTTTACTTTTAGATAACACATTTTACCCCCAAAATGCTTGAAATGTGAAAGATATAATAAATTTAGATCGATATCCATTTATTTTAAAAATTTCGTAAACAATAACATACTGCAATCTTTGTTTACAAAACAAATATTAAACTCTCTAAAATGAGCTTCTGTGATAATGTATAACCTTAATTTTTATGTGAAATCTTTTAAACACATTAGACAGTAGATTTTGATCATTAAAAGTGAAAAAGAAGATTTTGAGGAAAATCGTGAATCAGTCCCTTTAATGGCCTAATAAAACAATTTTTAAGTTTTATATACATGTATATTCTAAATGATTCATGAAAAATTGTAATTGATCACCAAAATCAGTCGTTCAACTACTAATTTTTCAATATCGTAACAGATTAATTAATCTATCACTATATACCACTGTCCAGATACTGTGAATTTGAACGATATTTATTAATAGTACTACTAACATCAGCACACACATCACACACATGGTGCTCTGGGGCCTCCTGCTCATCCTTTATGCAGAAACACAATCCATGTTGCCAGTATTTGCAAATAGCACACATTACCATCAGGCCATCATCCTACAGCAAAGAGAATCCATTATTTACATGTTAAAACCCCTGGACCCAGTTGAACTTTAACTAACAGTTAGCATCAAGTTAATGCTATATAATGAAAGAGTTAATGGCAAGCTAACTGTCAACAGTTAAAATTACTAATATTTGTGTAACTGGGTTCTGAATAATTACCAAGAATTTTTTTATACATTGTATTTTTTTTTTTTTTTTTTTTGCAATTCTGGTATTAAAATGTAAATTACACAGTAACACTCTACCTAACCTCATTACAACCACATGGACATCTGACTCCAAATTCCTCCTCCTGAGTTTCTGTCATATGACTCAACTGAGATCCAAGAATTTCTACAGCTTTCCCATCAGAACCTACACAAAAATGTACTGTATATATCAGACAATTTTGGTGAGTTCAAAATGATCACATTTTTTGGCAGATGAATTAGCTTATGTACAACCATACATTTCCAGGAGGCCACAATGACCTATATTTGAGTCATGAACACCCCCCCCCCCCCCCCCCCCCTTCCAAATCTGCATCAGCTATCCAGATTTGATGGCCCTATGCTTCAAAGTGTGAAAGATATGATCCGGCAATGATTCGAGGAGGCATAACCATAAAATTCCAGATGGCCTGTCACTGTGACCCATTTTTGGTTCATGACAGCCCCCCCCCCCCCCCCCCTACACACACACCAAGGCCCTAGGCCTAGGCCTCATAGTGTGAAAAATGTGATATGGGCACAATTTGTGAATGTATAGCCAAAAAATCCCTGAAGAAGGCCAGTGAATTAATTTTGGTTCATGATACACCTTCCCCATCCACCCCTAAAATGCATCAGTTGACCATGTTTGTGTAAGTCCTAAGCCTCATAGTGTGAAAGAAATGACCCTGACATGAAAAAGTTAACAGATAGGTAAGCCATGATATAATATGGCCCATCAAAAGACAGTCATACAATGATTGATAAATTTAAATCTATCTGTAAATTGCTAGGAAATGAAGAACAAGAGGCCCAAAGACTCCTAAGTCCCCAGGGGTGCAGGAATCCTGAAATTTACAATTTATGTTCCCCTTGTTCCAAATATGTTTCATACCAAATTTGAAAAGAATCGGACTGGTAGTTATTAAGAAGAAGTTTAAAATGTTCAATTGTTAACGCACGACACACAACGGACGACAGACGAAAACCAATTGCATCAAAGATAAGTTGTTGACTTCTATGAAGTTCACACAAAATCTCTGCCATGTTCAGTGTTAATTTGACCAAATGTAGATTTGAGATTCCTGAAAAGAAGTAAGTATACACAACGATTCAACAATTCTTGAAAATCTTTATCTAAACATCCCTCTCATTGAAAAGGGGCAATTGAACAAGGATGCTCTGCATCAATTATATTAAGTATGGTTGAAAATGATCTAGTGGTTCTAGAAAAGAAGTAAAAAATATGAAAATTTCACAACAACAAAAGACAGATCAGGAACAAATTTGATCAGTTCAGCTCTGATGAACCAGAAATTAAGGGATATCAGGTACATAGAATTGCATTTTTCATTTTCAAGAGCTTTCTACAGGCGACTCATGGCTTGAACTTCGATCTCTGGAAGTTCTTGATCACTTGGAGTGAAATCACAGACCCGTTTGTCAATGTGTCAAAACAATGCTAGGATGTTGTAAATATGCACTCCCGTTAATATATAATCTGAATTATAATGGATGGAACTTTATTTTCTGGATTTCACTCAATTTTTTATCTCTTGATCACTCAAAGTTTTATCAAGGTCCTTTGAACTTCGAGTTACCTGGAGTCACCTGTATTTAGGTTACTGTAAAGTATCGTGTATTGTGCGCACTTGTGTATAATGTGCACCCCCCACTTTGAAAAAAAAAAATGTCTGAAAAAACCTTAGTCCTATGTTTTGTACGCATTAAAAAAAATGACAGAATGAGTGTGCAAATTTCTAAAATTAAAGTCAAATTCTGCAGGATGAATTAAAAAATTTGTATTCAAGCATTATTCGTGTCCGTAACTACCGATAACAATCAGTAAATTTATTTTATTTTATGATGGTGGACATTACAAATTACAGTAATAGCCAGTGATTTATAATTATGCAAATATTGAGCCTAATGTTCTTTATTTAAAAAAACCAACAATCCGTACTTGAGTGATATCTGTGTCTGTAATTATCGATATCTTCTAAATAAAAGGTGTTTCAAATCGATAGTAGATAATATATAACGACTATATATATGTGTGTGTGTGTGTGTGCTTATTTCATAATTATTCATTTAATGATAATCTTTTAAGATAATTTGTTTTAATTCAAAAGTATGTATTCAACCATTCTTCGTGTCCGTAACTACCGATAACAATCTGTAGATTTATTTTATTTTTATGATGGTGGACGTTAATAACTGCATTAACCCAGTGTTTTATATTTATGCAAATGCTGAGCTACATGCCCATAAAACTCTTGATTAAAATATCTAAACCAGTAGTGATAATAATCGGTGAGAATTTTTTAATCGATGATTGGCTTACTGAAAATAACTAATTTTCGGTTAAAATCGAACATCTAGAAATTCTATATTATAGTCATTTCACTACTAAAAAAGTGTAAATAAATATTTTCTACGTTTATATTTGCTGTTTCTATTGCTGAGAGAGTGTATATCAATATTTTCTGTGTGTATTTGTTATTCTTTTACTATCTTAATATCCTTTAATTATACATCTATAAAAGTCAATACGATTTTTAGAAGGGTTTACGCGCCAAAAACGGATATTATTGGCTTCAGTTATAACCCTTTATATCAAAATTACATATCATTAACTTACGGTAATCCAGCATAATTAAAATTCAGCAAAGAAAAATAAGGAAAGAAGAATACTGTATTGAAAATAACAAAAACAAATCAGATTTATTGTCACCAACTGAAAACACGATACGCACGTGCAGAATAACAGTGGCCTTTGAAAGCGGTTTTATCTACGTACTTTGGTCGTATCAAGATTCGCTTTGATGGATGATCCTTCGTTTATATAAATATGTCTAAATCAAAGTATGTCTATCCAACCATGCGAACATGCTTTATTACCCGGGTATGGATACTTTCGCTGTCATGTGTGCTGCCATTACGATAAACAAAAGTTTTAGGTAAATAGACAGGTCACAGCAGGAATATTCTTCAAAAACTACAGTTGTTGAGAAAACAAAATCTAAAAGTTTATTAATTGGAATTAAATTCATAATCGAGCACTTAGAATTTGCCAACAATCGACTGATTTTCGATGAGGGCCTATAATCGATGATTTGAACACCACTACTAAACAGATTCAGTAAATTCCCATATCATAATTATTGCTTGGGCTTTGATCTTAAATATCCAAGCGTAGGGTCTCCTAATTTCCCGTTAATCGTCCACTACCAGGCCAGATACAAAACACGCTGGGTAAATTGTTAAAAAATAGCGAGGTACAAACCAACGACATGTAATTAAATTGTACATACAAGTATTTTATTTCAAAGACAAATAAGGGCCATCCGATATTAATTGCTTAGAAACAACTACAGCCAACACAAAACAATACAAATCTTCATTCTTTGTGGACACCATAATCAAATGGAACCAGCTTGAAGATCTTATAGTTTGCGCTAAAATTGTCGAGGCATTCAAGACCGCCCTCGACAGCCTGTGTCAATAAGACCGACACTAGCTTTTTCACCGTAGTAGAAAAGCCAGGATTGGTAGCTTCGACGTACCCATACAGATACAGATAGAGAACAACTAACAAGTCAGCGATTCAGAATACTTAACAGAAGACCAGGCAGATATTTCTGATTTTATTTATTTTCTCTGAATGTTCGCATATACACTGTACCTACCGATTTTTCTAAGTTGCCTTTCTTCATAAATTAATCCACTACAGTTTCAACAGGAATATATTTTAAATAAACAACAAATTATGAAGAATAAATGAAAAAATCAATATATGCACCCAGGGGTACATGAGCCGAGTTGCAAGGGATACATCGTAAAGTCAGGAATGATGTGGCATATTTATAATTGTGAATATTCGGATTTAAACTTTTAGAGTTATCATGCAGATCCAGATATTTCTAAAATTTTCAATCTTTTTTCAGGACAGTGACCTTGACCTTTTTTCTCTAAAATCAATAGGGGGTCTTCCTAACCTGCTATCCAACAATATAACCAAGTTTCATTTGATTCAGTTTAAACTTTTTGAGTTACTGTCCAGAAACCATATTTGTCTTAAGTTTTCAATCTATTTTCGGTCACTGTGACCTTGACCTTTGACTTCTCCAAAATCAATAGGGGCCTTGCTTTGCTGGTATCCAACAATATATCCAAGCTTCAGTTGATTCAAATTAAAAAAAATTCGAGTTATCCTCCTGAAACCAATTTTTTTTTGGAATTTTCATTCTATTTTCAGTCACTGTGACCTTGACCTTTGACCTATTTTCTCCATAATCAATAGGGGTCTTCCTTACCTGGTACATAACAATATCTTTAAGTATCATTTGATTCGGATTTAAACTTTCTGAGTTATCATCCGGAAACCAAATTTTCTGAAATTTTCATTCTATTTTCGGTCACTGTGACCTTGACCTTTGACCATTTTTCTCCAAAATTAATAGGGTTCTTTCTTACCTGGTACCCAACAATATATCAAAGTTTCATTTGATTAGATTGTAAAATTTTTGAGTTATCATCCGGAAACCAATTGTTGACGCCCGCCTGCCCGCATCACCAAACCAATAGCTGAGTTCAACTTTGTTGCAACTCGGCTAAAAATGAATTTATTTCTTTTCTGGGCTACTTACTGGCCATTCACTGCCGTACTGTCATATAGGTACTAGTCTACTAAGTTTAGTCGGGCTGACCATAAGTTTATCAGATATGGCGGCCAGCGAAGAAAATATGAAGTTTGTTTTTAAACACTTGTTTTCAAAATAATTTATTACGTAAATGTTTAGTTTAGGTGCTTGTAATCGCTATACATGCATTAGCACACAAATAATGCGATTAAAACCAGGCAGTATTTTGCATAGAACAAGTATAATAAGAGTTATGATGGCGAAAATCGTCACTGGTGACATGAACTTAAAGATCTGTAAAAAAAGGATGATATTTTTAGTCACATGGATTGTGCGCACTCCCCACTTTCTGGGTAAGAATTTCTGAAAAAAAACTGCACACAATACATGATACTTTACGGTATGTTAATTCCTTATAACCCTATTTTTCTTGCCTCTCGATTGATAAACTGATTTACCTGGAATTTCTGGGCTTTCTGTTGGGACCACTGGTGTTGGTTGAGATTCATCTCCATTTGTTTTATTCACATCTTTGTCAGTGTCCTTGAAAGAATGACAAAGGATTCCTCATGTTTTATCACTGATATCATGAATTTCATTTCTTAATCTTTTAATAATATCTAGGGAATTCATATGAAAACAAGAGGCATATAACAGTCACTTGAATAGCACATTCAAATCAATAGCGTTGATGGTACAAAGATTGCACCTTTCAAATTCTGGCTTGATGTGATAATTTAATCATAATCTAAAGTACTGTTCATTCATCCTAATGGTTTTCCTTTATAACAAAAGTATGGCCCAGACAAATTTACCTAAGCTTTTTCTCAATTACCTTGGCCAAATGACCATAGTTCAAGGTCATAACACAGTCTGGTCATACACAACTTTTGTGCCAAATTATTTTCACTCAATTACAAAATTAATGGACTAAAACATTATGAATGGATAATTCAAACATTTTTACCAGTAACCATGATCAATATGATAAACAGCTTTATCGTTAAGAAACCTTTGTGCTAGATGCAGAACTACTAGTATAGCATTGCCATCTAAAAAACTTAACCTCAAAAAATTCCCAAAATATTTCCCACTATACTTGTGTCCAAACATACCTTCAAACATTCATTAAAGTCTCACGTAAACTTAAAACTGACAGCTTCAATAATTTCATTTGTGTCATGTTAAGAATACTTTGTGACGAGTTTATGATGCTAAAAATGACAGAAAACTGACAAATTTCAATCAGAAAAGCTCACTTGAGCCTTTGTCTCAGGTGAGCTAAAACAGATTGCAATACATATGTAGGTCACTTAAGTGCCTATTCATAAAACAATTATAAATCTTCTGTCAAGTAAAATCATACTACATACATATTGTCTCTGTACCTTAATACTGACATTGTTCACTTTTGTTTCTGTATTCTCTGTCTCTGCATCAACATCCTTCATGTCAAACATTGCCTCATTTGTCTTCACCCTCATCTTAATTCTGGAAAACGTAAATCAATTTTATAGAAAAATAAGCATCTGTGACCAAATAAAAAACTTATCTTGAAAATTTAGAACTTCAGATCCCAGATAAACAAAGTAATATGAATGCTATCATCCTTCAGCTTGTGAAATGCATGACATCTTTAATGTTATGAAACAACATATTATAATAATTTTTTGACAACATACGACTTCCATATACTAGATGGTACAATCATCAAAAGGTATTGTTAGTATGAACCTAAACTACATGCAAGCCTGTTTATGACCTGTGCTGCAAGGAAACAGAATTAATAGAAACTGAAGTAAACACACTAGGGATGAAACGATTCACCGAAATATCGATACTGTTCAACATAAACGCTCCATTCATTGCCTTGATCTTCCGTTCGATACATTTTTTAAAATCGGGTTTGGTAATTTAAAGTACATCAGGCGTGACCAATATTTATTATCTACATGCACGAGGGACAAAATGGCATCTGATAAAAGTCAGACAAAAACAATAATGAACTTTATCTGTTTAAACTACAGAGCCAACAGGCATCTTACCGTTTGACGGTTTGGAAACAGTTTACTTTTGAAATTCTGACTGTGAAACTTTGCAATTAAATTTTTCTTCAAAGTTATTCTTGGTTTCTTCTATAAAATGTATTGCATTGAAAATATTGAATCATGGCATAAGTATTGCAATGCGTATCATATTGTGAAGGGGGCGTATCATTTCAGCCCTAGTAAACACAGGCCACAACGCTCACAAAAGTCACATGATAGGCCCTGCTGGTCTTCATTATCAGATTTTAAAGACCTCTTTATTCCAACAAAAAAATTTGACCCCACATTATGACCACACCCTAGCACCACAGGGTCACGATTTAACCAAATTTGAATCCACATAACATAAGAATGCATCTATAACAAATTACTAACCTAGTGTTGCTGTTGTGTTTTTTAAAGAATTTTTTATTGTCTATATTCATACTATTTACAATTTTATCCTAATTTCAAGCCCCACTCTTAAACCCAATCAGAGTCCATGATTTGAAGGGGGGGGGGGGGGGGGGGGGGCGGGGGGCGACAGACAAAAACAGTATCAGAAACATATAAATGTCCCCCATGTGGCAATATTGAAATTTAGAATGTCTGAAATGACAGTGAAAAAGATGGGTTATATACTAGTCTGGGGCAACCACATTATCAAATTTGATCTTTCAAGATACTGAGCAGTGGCCATTTTTACAAAAAATCTTAAGACTATAATAAAGATTTGTCTCTGCTTTATATTCAATTGAGTGCAACTATGCTGTCCGTAAGAATGTCAGTTTTATCACCTATGTACATGTATACTAACGGAAAAAAGAAACTGTGCATTATTTAATATATGAAAAAATATTAAAAATAACAATGAACAAATTTTATTTTTTGTAATACTGTTAACAAATGTATTCGTTACAACATTTCATAATCCATTAATGTCAACGTCGAATAACGTCAATTTCAGCACACTCGAAAGACACTGGTATTCGAACTTGAATTCACAAATTAATAACGCATGTGACCACCTTTTGCATTCATGCATGCTTGACAACGGCGCCTCATTGATGCCACTAAAGTGTTCAGAAATGCTTGAGGGATGTTGTTCCAGATGTTGGTTAAAGCCTAGCCTAAATCAGCCAATGTCACCGGCTGATTTGGTAAAACGGCGTAGACGTCGTTCCATTTCATCCCAGACGTGCTCAATCGGCGATAAATTGGGGGAAACAGCTGGCCAAGGCAAGACATCAACATTCTGTTGAACAAAAAAGTCCCTGACTACACGTGCAACATGTGGCCTTGTGTTGTCTTGCTGCAGAGTGATGTGATTTTGCTGTCTCTGTATGAAGGGTATCACATTTCGTCTCGATAGCATACGCCGGTGAGATTTCCATTGACAATTTGTAGAGGAGTCCTTCCACGTGCTGTTATTCCACACACCATAACGCTACCTCCACCGAATTGTCAACGTTGCACAAAACAAGCGTTCTGGTACCGCTCCCCAACGCGACGATACACTCTACAACAGCCGTCAATGCTATCCAAATGAAATCTGGATTCATCAGTGAACAGAATATTGGCCCAGTCCTGTATTCTGAATCGCAGATATTGTCTGCACCACAATAGTCTAGCAATACGATGACGTTGAAGCAGTATTGGGCACACCGCTGGACGTCTTGGTCTGATGTTGTGCTCGCGCAGACGATTACGCACAGTTCTTGGACTGATTGGTCGAAGTCCAAGAATGCTTCGAGCAGTCAAACTTGCTGTCTGAAAGCGATTTCTCAGGTGCACAAGTCTAATGTGGTTGTCCTATCGACGCGAGTCACACAAGGACGCCCAGAACGTGGTCAATCCCGAGTGTTACCAAATTGTTGGAAACGTTTCCATAATGACTGGATGGTGTTCCGATGAACTCCAAAGTGTCTTGCTACGATATTTTGTGCCATTCCAGCTTGAAGCATCCCAACAGCATGATTACGTTGGTTTTCGAAGAGTCGTGGCATGACAGAAGGGTAAATTTTGTCAAAACTAAAGTGCTTTCCTTAACGAATAGTGTCCAAACAAACCTTTTACATTTCTTACTCCACACAGTATTGGCCAGTAAAACTTGTGCGTACAAACACTTCAATAAACAACATGTGTTCACTAACCATGAAATAGTCCGTGCATCTGAGTCGGGTACTATCCGATATTGTTCAAAAACATCACCTTTATCGATTGTTTAATATAGAAAAAGTATACTAAATTTTATAATGCAGTTTCTTTTTTTCGCTAGTATATATAATTAGTGAAGAATTATAAAATTACAGTGTTTTAAAATTTTCATCTTAATCGTAAGATTTTTTGTGAAAAGGGCTACTGACATTTCCATTATATAGTCATTTGAGTCATGACCTTTGATCTTGTGACTTGAAACACAATGGGTCATTTACTCTTTAGGGGGTACCAGTGTACCAAGTTCAATATCTATCATTAAAGGGTGCACAAGATATTGAGCGGAAATCTTCCATATCCAAAGTAGTATCTCGTGACCTCAAAATCAATGGGGGAAATCATTTCCTTAGGGTGAATCAGTGTACCAAGTTTGGTGTCTGTCAAGCAAAGGGGTTCTCAAGATATTGAGTAAACTCTATCTTACTACAGTTACAGTAGTTTAACCCCTGACCTTTGAATCAATAGGGGCATCTAAATTTTGGGAGGAACCAGTGTACCAAGAAAAGGGTTCTCAAGATATTGAGTGGACAATATCTTACTATGTCCAGTTTGACCTTAAAATCAATAGGAGTCTTATACTCTTTAAGGGAAACCAGAATAACAAGTTTGATGTCTGTAAATCAAAAGGTTCTTAAAGAGACACTACAGCTCATTTTGCGCAAAAATCATGAAATGACAATTTTCTCAGCGCTTTCTCAATTTTTGTTGCATTGTTGAAAGTATGAACTTTACGAAAATAACACTTATCTAAAGTTAAAAATTATCGTTTTAACGTAAAAATTAATACTTTTTGATGGCCTATACAAAAAATATCGAGTCTCCTCCTTTTAGTCTTCAGACGCATGCGCATAGACAGTAAACAGTGCAGCATGTCGTCCAGTGAGAGAAAGTGTAGTTGATAGATCTAGAATTTTGACAGATTCTGTGAGAAAAGAGGTAAAAATAGAATGAGATAAAACTCATGCGTGAAATAAAATTTACCTTGGGATCAGTATGACCGTTGGAAAACAGAGAGCTCGGAGAAACGCATGTAACTCAGTGGCGGATCTAGGATTTCCGAAGAGGAATGTGAAAGTCAAAGATTAGGCAAAGTAATCGACCATTCGGGTGTAAAATTTGGATTTTCATTCACAATCTGTGGCGTAAAAAGGGAGAGGGGATACTGGCCCCCTAAATCTGCCATTGAGACTAGCTGCGAAGACACTACATTTGAAAGTAAGTGCTATTTTTATCTGAACACGACACGTGTTAGTTGTAAAAACATCGGTCAATGGGAACATGGAAGGGTTTCTGTTGAAATAATGATTTATAATTAGTTATTATAAGGAGCAGGGAATAATCTTATGTACTTGAAAGGTGAGTGTGGACCCCCTTGAAGGGGAATTTAGATAAGTTCCTACACAACACCTTTGCTGTCATTCAAAACCACGTGATGTAAATAAGCATTCAAAAGTCCGAGTCAGCATGAAGAAATCTTTGAATTCCGGACGATCTTCAAAGCGCAGTTGAGAGTAAATTGATGCATCCCAATTGTTCAAAATTGTCAGTATCGATGTGAATTTTATCATTTTATCAATATATGGTTTTAAAAACACTTCATTAAAATGTCGAAAATGAGCTGTAGTGTCTCTTTAAGATATTGAGCAGATAACATTTGGTCAACCGACTGACTGACCAACAGGTGCAAGCCAACAATATACCCCTTTTTTCAAGGAGACATAAAACTAAGGTCCACACAACTTGGGAATGTTTGCATATTAACATGATTTAGTGTGGTCCTGTGAGAATTGAAAAGAATGTTTAAAATTTTCTTATTACATATTCTCATGCAAAACTTGGAATTCATATTTTAGTTCCACCCTAGCCACCAAGGCCATGATTTCATTCAATATGAATATTAATATTATGAATATTAATATGACTAATTGCCAGTGGTTTTTTCTAAGATTTTCAAGTTTTTTGAAAATATATATTGCCATGCAAATTTTTTATCCTTATTGTGGTCCGAACCAACATTCCAAGACCATGGTTCAACCAATCTTGAATCTACACTACCTGAGGATGATTGCATACTACTCATCATATTTTAATATGACTAATCCTGGTCCTGGTGCTCTTCAGAATAAGATTTTTAAAAGATCTTATCTTATATATTGTTCAGTAAAACTTTGATCCCCTTTGACATCCTACCCCCACCCCACCAGGTCATAAAGGGACTCAGATCTGCATTACCTAAGGATGCTTGCATTATCAATATGACTAACCATGGCCTTAATGTTCTTGATAAGATTAAAGAAAATATTGCCATCTAAAATCTTTATCTCATATTATGGCTCCAACGTACATACCCACCCTACCCGCCATGATTTGAATTAACTGGAACCTGCATTACCTGAGGATGCTTTCCTATCAACATGACTAATCATCATGAGAAAAAGATTTTTAAAGACTTTGATCCCCAAATTGAACTAGTTCATATTTGCACTTCCTGAAAATGCTTTCAAGAATATCAATACAACTAATCATGGCACTGTTGCTCTTGAGAAAAATATTTTTCAAGCTTGTTTTTTTCTTCAGATATAATCCCATCTAAAACTTTGTTCCCCTATTATGGCTCCACACTAAGGTGGCCATGATTTTAATATGTACTACATGAAGATGCTTGCATATAAATATGTCTTAACATGGCCCTGTTATTCTTGAGAAGATTTTCAAAAGATAATTCCTCTCTCTCTGTTTGGACTAATTTACAGACTTCATTATGTCATGAAAATTTCACACACGTTTCATCTTTTCTGACCCAGTGGTTCTTAACAAAAAATCTTTAAATAATGCCACCCTAATTTTTTGTTTTCTTGATATTCTTCCCTTGAAAGGGATGATGGACGTTCATTTGAAAAAGAAGAAAAAATGAATTCCCATTACCCAAGGATAATCTGTGCCAAGTTTGGTTTAAATTGGCCCAATGATTCTGGAGAAAAAGTGGAAATTATTAAAAGTTTGACGCCAAAACCACCAACTTTTGATCAGAAAACTAACTTTAGCCTTTAGCTCAGGTAAGTTAAAAATGAAGTTCTAATGAAACACAAATCTGCAAAAAAGTAATGATAAACATACCTGTGGAAAGGCTATTAAAAAGCAACACCCATCATAAAATAAGCACTATATATAAACCTTGTTTCTTGGCTACTTGTAGTCATTGGTATAAACAACCTTATCAACAGCAAAGGATGTTTGATATTGCTGCAACAAAACATGACGGTGCACTTCAACATTTCTGTGTTTGCTGTTCTAATATCAAGAAAGTTTTGCTACATTCAAATGACAAAGAAACAGATTCATTCATTTTTTAACCTTTCTTGTGTCCAAAATAAATTTGCTTTGTCCAGAATGCAGATTCTAGCATTACAGAGAATCATGTATCATAAAAGTTGCAGTTTACTTTGTCAATTGTATGTATTGGTGAACTCCACATGGTTTAAATCGATTATAACTAGGAAGAATTCTTTTAGCACACTAAAACTGATGTCTCCCCTTTGATTTTCCATAGTTTATTTAAAAAACATTTTAATCAAAACCCCTAGCCCGGGGATCATGAAATTTACAATTTTGGTAAAGGCCTTCCTGCTCTACATTATTATGCATTTAGTTTTTTTTGTTTTTTTTAGATGTGTGGTTCTAGAGAAGATTTTTGAAAATTTGTCAATTTTGGGCAGTTTTTGCCCTGCTCCCAAAGCCCCAGAGGTAAAATTTACAATTTATGTCCCCCTTGTTCCAAAAATGCTTCAAACCAAATTTGAAAAAAATTGAAAGAAATTAAAAATGTTGAATTGTTAACGGACGACGGAGGACGACAACCATTTGCAATAGAGTACATTCAGGTGACCGAACAAGGTATGGTCCAGGCAAAACAAATGCTCCAAAAACTCTATTATTTGATCTTTATATATAAGGTCAAGGTCAAAGGTCAGGAAAATGGCACATGACACACTGTCTTATCATGGTATACCCACATACCAAATATCAAAGGTCTATGTCAAAAAAAAAAAAGTTATGGTCTGGACAATAAAAATGCCCAAAAAATTCTATTATTTGACAGTTACATAAAAGGTCAAAGGTCATCAAAAATGGCACGTGACACACTGTCTTATCATGGTACATGTATACCCACATACCAAATATGCAACAGTGTGTCTCATACCATTTTTTATTACCTTTGACCATGACCTTTTATGTAAACCTAGAATTTTTGGGGCATTCGTTTTTGTCCAGACCATAACTTTTTTGTCTTTTTACATCAAACACACCAATCTTTTCCATAATTCTTTGTAAAATCACCCAAGCGTAACTTTATGGGCAGGTATTCATCTAAATAATAAAATGTTTTCTTTGTTTTTCATCAGGTGATGAAGGTAGCAAGCATTGCAGAAAAATGCATAATCTGCTGCACCTCTGAGTGTGATCTTTATAATAGCAGCGTATATATATATATTTCAGCGGGGTATGAGTTTCCTCTCGGTCCGGTTCAATAACCACTTGCGCCATTATCTATGTCAGTCAGCAATACTCAGCTTTTATTACAGAAATAATACTTACAGTTGCTACATCTCCAACGTTGATGGTCACTGGTTCCTCTTCATATTTAAAGTCTGTGAGTGTTGATGGTTTAAATCCGGGAGGCTCATACTCTGCAGGAGTTACTGCAAAATCATACAATGACTTTATTATTTCATAATCATTATCTGAACAGTACTCATAAAGTCAGTGACTAGAGTCTCCAGTCTCACAGGGACTTTTAAGTACAATGAATGGATAGGAAGCATGGATTATGAGTAAAATTATAATAATTCACTACCTTTTGCAACATAATTGCCCAAAGTGAAGAAGTATCTAATAAAAAGTACAGAAAAATTCACTATAATTGTGGTAATAAAGCCATTAATTTTGTTTCTGAAACAATATTTCATAATTTATGGGTATGTACATGCATAGGATATATTCATTTCATTGATACATGAATAGAGCATCATGACAGGCAGCCACACAATACAGAAGTCAGTCATTAAATTTACTCCTAAATTCTATTTCTAGTCATTGAGCGCCCTCCTTTAGTTTACTAGGATCATTTTGTATTAGACAATCACATTATTTTGAAGCTAGCACTATGACAAATAAAATCATTGAGGCCAAGTCAAACTTAAACTATAACCAAGTGATTTCTGAGGAAGATTTTTGGAAAAATATTGACTTTAAGTTTTATATTAAGCTATCAATATGTAGACCAATGAAGACATATAGCATTCACACTGACACGTGCAATACCGACATCCTCATTCTAAATGTAATTCAAGGAGATGATAAACTTCTATCTTACAAAGCCTATCCTATACTTTGGGGAAATCAGACTTTAAGTCATTTAGCTTTGCGGGTACTTTGATGTAGAATTGTAATTGCTGATTTCTCCTAGAATCTCGAGTCACTCTCATGTTTTTGTACAGATATCAAATGACAGAAAAGTGAGCTTTGGCAAGCAGTTGGGTATAAGAAGCTTGTATTAACATAATTTACAAAATACAGTTTGATGTAATGAAGTTGACAGTTGTTTAACATTGTTTTTTTTCTGTTATTTTCAAAATTTATCATAAAATGGATGTAAAACAATTTGCCACTCATGGAAAGGCAACCATATGAAAATGAAGTTTTCATATTTTTAAGGTACATTATTCAGTATTTCACATTCAAATAAAAAATTCACCATCATCATAGTAGAGCAACTTCATGGTCAGCATAGCATCCTCTGGAATTGCATTCATAGTCTGTGTCAAAACAACAATAGTGCGAAGCAGTCGAATTGTTGCTTTCTTGATCTCACCAGCATCATTTGCACTAGATATAATCTTATCATTTCTGAAAAAATCAAAGCCCAAAAAAATGTATCTCTTCCAGATATGTAAGGAATATACCTTAAATCAAGCCTGCATGTCCAGTTTGTTTAGATCATATGCAAGATGTAAGTATCCAATCCAGATGTCTTTATATCCTTTCTTTTTTAAACAAACTAGCAAGTTTTTACTTTTTGATATTTTTTGTGAATTCCTGTTATTACTAATCTCGGTTGAGATTCGGCTCGGCTGAATATTTGGACTGACGCCTTCACCGAATCTCAGAGCAGTCCTTCATAATTCATGTCTGGAAATTTTAACTTTCAGCTAACAACCGGTTCTAGCAATTAATGTGCATTTAGGTGACACTGCTGTTTGCTTCAAATAAGTGATTTGACTATCAAACTAACTCTCTATCACTATTAATTTTGTATTGCTTATACGTCTAGGTATAAAAATCCCAAAATGAAAATAGGCACTAAATTTTCCGTTCAAATGAAGACTTCCATGACACAATATTTTATCTCCTGGAATTGAAGAGTTCCTAGAGTCTGCTTTATCTAGTTACTGATACATTGTATCTCTACATACCTACTTGCATTTCGCTAATTTAAAAAACAAACTATAAGAACTCTTCAATTTTGGGAGATAAAATATTGTACCATAGAAGTCTTCATTTCAATGGAAAAATAAGTGATGGTTTATTTTATGGAATTTACATACTTAGACAGTTAAGTAATACAGCATTTATAGTGATACAGATTTGGTTTGATAGTCAACTAACTGATTTGAAGCAAACAATAGTGTCACCTAAGTGCACATCAATTGCTAGAACCGGTCGAAGCTGAAAGTAAATTTCCAGACATGAATTATGAAGGACTACTCCGAGATTTGGTGAAGGCGTCAGTCCAAATATTCAGCCAAGCCAAATCTCAACCAAGATTACTGTTGTTACATACAATCACAGCACACACAATTTTGGAGAAATAATTTCAACTCCCAGTCCCAGTCGAGATCAGAACCAACAGACCTCATATGCCTGCAAAGAAACCTCGCACCAGAGTATATTTCACAATTTAGAGGTCTGGTCATCATTGTTATCGAGATCATCCTTAAAATTTCTTCCAGTGTGACAAAAAATGGCATCCTGCAGCCAATATCTTCCTTGAAATTTATCAGGACTCAACACTCTAAACATGCTAAACTTCATAACATGCAAAACCATCTTCTGTATCACTTGCAGAATTGTAATACACAACATACCGTTGAATATCAATATATTGTCAAAGTTGGTGGGACTTGAAAAACTTTGAAATAACAAGGGTTTAAAGATATCTGAAATTATAAGCACCACATCAATTGAACCTACATGTATGTCTGTCTCCAGTCCTACAATTTTACAGTCTATCTTCTCATGTTTTGATATTGCATATAGATGGAGTTTCTTTATTAGAATAATTAGAGTATTTCTTAATTATCTTGCAAATTCCATTCAAAGTCACATCTTATCCACAGTTGATCTTGATTTCACCATACAGCAACCAATAGGAGTCACAGAGATCATAAACTCTCATGTGGGTTGTCAAAATGTTTTACAAATACGCTAATTCTTATTTCCCAACAAGAAATGTTTTAGAAACATATATACCCTTCTATATGGCAATATTGAAAAGGATTAACTTTAAATCTAGAATGTCTGTAATGATAGTGAGAAAAATGAGTTATAGATCTACTAGTAAGGGGCAACCACAATACTAAGTTTGATATCTCAAGATACTAAACAGAAATTTCCAAATATTTAAACCAGTCATTTGAGTCATGACCTTTGACCTTGTGGCTTAAAAACCAATAGGGGCATCTACTTCTTAGGATGTAACAGTGTACCAAGTTTGATGTCTGGTTCTCAAGAAATTACTCAGACAATATCTTACTATGTCCAGTTTGACGTTTGACGTGACCACAAAATCAGCAGTGGACATCTTCTTCTTAAGGGGAATCAATGTACCAAGTTTGATGTATATCAAGAAAAGGGTTCTCAAGATATTGAGTGGACAATAGATATTGAGTGGACAATATTTTAATATGTCCAGTTTGACCCTTGTTCGTTGACCTCAAAATCATTTGTGGTTATCTACTATACTTTTTAAGGAGAGGGTTCTCAAGATATTGAGTGGACAACACCATCCAATGTTCAAAGGAATGACCCTTGACTTTTGACCTTGTGATCTAAAAACCAATAGGGGTCATGTATTCTCTAGGGGAAGCCACTGTACAAAGTTTGGTAACTATCACGGAAAGGGTTCTTAAGATATTGAGCAGACAAGACTTGGTCTACAGATTGACTGATAGGTGCATAATAATATGCCCCCTCTTTTTAAACAAGATGCCCACAGGCCTTATTGGTCACCTGAATACTAGTGAAAAAGTATCACTACTTCCATGGGCTATGAAATCTAGAAAAAATTTCCTGTTCTGAATATCTAAGCTAATTAAATTCTAATGTTCGGCAACAGTATAAACAAGATGTGTTCTTAAAACTTCACTGCCCTCAAAAGTGCATACACTGATGAAAGGCTTTAAATATTAGGTGTATTAACATTAAAATATCAAAAGATATGACTAATTTGGAGTCATCCTAAAGTCATAATCCTGGGTTATGAAATTCACCATTTTTTGTACATCCTTTTCTGCTATCTCTAAGTATGCATTTAGATTTTAGATTTTATACAGTATCAGCAAACTAACACAAACTAACACATACATACTATATACTAAGTTTGGCCCCACCCTGGGGTCAGAACCCTTACTCTGGAGAAAATCAAATTTACAATTTTGGTAAAAGACTACCTGCTCTATCCATTTAGCACTATATACCAAGTTTGGCCCCACCCTGGGGTCAGAACCCCTACCCTGGGGATCATGAAATTTACAATTTTGGTAGAGGCCTTCCTGCTCTTCATCACCATGCATTTAGTTTTTCTTACACATGTGCGGTTCTTGAGAAGAAGATTTTTGAAAATTGGTCAATTTTGGGCAGTTTTTGCCCTGCCCCTAAGGCCCCAGGGGTGCAGGAATCCTGAAATTTACAATTTAAGTTCCCCTTGTTCCAAAGATGTTTTATACCAAATTTGAAAAGAATTGGAATGATAGTTATCAAGAAGAAGTTAACAAGAGATGTTTGTAAAACACATATGCCCCCATGGTGCAAAATTGAAAAGGGTTATACACACACATCATTTAATTGATAACAGTATCATCAATTCAAAATAATGAGCAGACAATATCTTCCTATGTCAAGAGTGAATTGACCATGTGACCTAAAAATCAATAGGGGTCATCTACTCCTGAAGATGTACCAGTGTACCAAGTTTCATGTCAATCAAGCAAATAATTCTTAGAATATAGGAGACAATATATTACTATGTCCAGTTCAACTATTGTCTTTTGACCTCAAAATCAATATGGGTCATCTTCTCCTAAAGATGTACCAGTGTACTAAGTTTGATGTCTGTCAAGCAAAGGGTTCTCAAGATATTGAGCGGACAGTATATTCCAATGTCCAGTTTGACCCTTGACCTTTAAACATGTGACCTCAAAATCAATAGGGGTCATTTTCTCCTGAAGATGTACCAGTGTACCAAGTTTGAAGTCTGTCAAGCAAAGGGTTCTCAAGATATTGAACGGACAGTAATTTCCTGTGTCCAGTGTGACCCTTGACCTTTGACCATGTGACCTCAAAATCAATAGGGGTCATTTTCTCCTGAAGATGTACCAGTGTACCAAGTTTGATGTCTGTCAAGCAAAAGATTCTCAAGATATTGAGCAAACAGAATATTCCAATGTCTAGTTTGACCCTTGACCTTTGACCATGTGACCTCAAAATCAATAGGGATCATCTTCTTCTGAAGATGTACCAGTGTACCAAGTTTGATGTCTGTCAAGCAAAAGGTTCTCAAAATATTGAGCAAACAGAATATTCCAATGTCTAGTTTGACCCTTGACCTTTGACCATGTGACCTCAAAATCAATAGGGATCATCTTCTTCTGAAGATGTACCAGTGTACCAAGTTTGATGTCTGTCAAGCAAAAGGTTCTCAAAATATTGAGCAAACAGAATATTCCAATGTCTAGTTTGACCCTTGACCTTTGACCATGTGACCTCAAAATCAATAGGGGTCATCTTCTTCTGAAGATGTACCAGTGTACCAAGTTTGATGTCTGTCAAGCAAAGGGTTCTCTAGACATTGAATGGTCAGTATATTCCTATGCCCAGTTTGACCCTTGACCTTTGACCATGTGACCTCAAAATCTATAGGGGTCATCTACTCCTTAGGATGTACCAGTGTGCCAAGTTTGATGTCTTTCAAGCAAAGGGTCCTCAAGATATTGAGCGGACATTATATTCCTATGTCCAGAGTAGATTGACCCTTGACCTTTTGACCTGAAAACCAATAGGGGTCCTCTTCTACTCATAACCAACCCACATATGAAATATCATTATCATCAAGTGGATTGTTCTCAAGATATTGAGCGGACAACATGTGGTCTACCGACCGACCGACCAACCAACCAACCAACCGACCGACAGGTGCAAACCAATATGCCCCTCTTCTTTGAAGGGGGGCATAAAAATGTCTATTGTTCACACATTTAATAACTGACAATTTTGGCCCCACCCTGATACCAAAACCCCTACCCCTGCAATCATCAAATTTACAATTTTGGTAAAGGACTACCTGCTCTTTCTAATATCTATTTAGTGTCAATATAGTATCAACAGCACTAAAGATGTCATTTAAGTGTTTTACACATAAACACTATATACCAAGTTTGGCCCCGCCCTGGGGTCAGAACCCCTACCCCAGGGATCATGAAATTTACAATTTTGGTAGAGGCCTTCCTGCTCTACATCACCATGCATTTAGTTTTTCTTACACATGTGCGGTTCTTGAAAAGAAGATTTTTGAAAATTGGTCAATTTTGGGCAGTTTTTGCCCCGCTCCTAGGGTCCCAGGGATGCTGGAGTCCTGAAATTTAAAATTTATGTCCCCCTTGTCCCAATGATGCTTCATACCAATTTTGAAAAGAATTGGACTGGTAGTTATTAAGAAGAAGTTAAAAATGTTCAATTGTTAACGCGCAACGCAGGACGACAACCAATTGCAATAGGTCACCTGAGTTTACTCAGGTGACCTAAAAAAAGGGGGGGGGGGGGGGGTATAACTATAAATGTTCTAAATTTGATAAATTTCATATTATTATGAATTGGTATGGCCAAATTGTATCTTCAGAACACACAAGTGCTACCTTTACAATGCAATACTTGTTTGTTGAAATTTTGGTCTGGTACAAGACAATTAAGTGGACACACGTCATTGAAAAAGCTATGTTAAAGTTTCCTTAATATACGTACTGTCTACATTGTCTCAACACCATTTTTACCATTCAAATGTAAAACAATGCAAAGCAAAGAATAGTTATATCTTACCTGTAAATATCCACTCCGGTCTCATCTGCATAGCTGAACTTGAATGTGTACGATTCAATGAGAGTCTAAAAAACAGGTTAATGCAAAAACAATAATTCATTGCAATAGACAATAAAAGGAACAGTCAAGAGAGCTGTCCTACTGGGACTAATACCCCCGCTGGACTCTGCATCCATAATAGGGTATATTTGGAGTCTTGTATTGCTGAAGACCAGAAACACGAGTTTCAATATTATTCAAGTTCTACTTGAATACAAGTTACAAGCTACACTAATTCCTTTGACTTCAATTTTTTATCAATATACATGGTCAGGTGTAAAAAGAGGAAATGCAAATCTGAGTACTTTGGTCATCAATTTGAAACTATACACTTTATTAGATGAAACCAATTAATTACTCAATAATAAATGGATGGATGAAAAGACAGTGAAACCAACTGATTAAAAATTAGGGATGTCAATGAGTACTCGGCTATCACTTGACCATATTGATCATCGATTAATTTTTCATAGTCAAGTACTCGTTAAAAATAGCTTTCCTAGTAATGTTTGATAACGTCTAAACACTTCGGTGATTTTGTGAGTAAAAATCATGCAAGGGTAAAATCAAAGCAGTTCATCACCTGAACAATTGGTGAAAAAACTAGATATAGGCTCTCATCCAATATTGTCGACCAAATTATTTCTTTGAACATGTTGCAGGAATAATTAAATCGTACAATGTACATATACATTAGAAAGACCGTATAAATATGTTTGCTTGTTTCTTTTTATGTCCTAGTGCATTTTAGTTTTAACTGTATTTATTTCAATAAACAAAAACATGATAACTACATATCATATTTTTTTTTGAAATTAGAAAACAAGTGCACGTGCACTTATATAAGTTCCTCTCTCATTTGATTCTGATTGTTGCTGGTACAACATTCATTATCAAAATAAAAGTTGCTGTTTATCTACTTCTCGTGCCACAAGTCAGCAATTCAGTTGGACTAGGCCCCTGGTGATAGATTAATTATGGGTCTAGTGTATAATGAGCCTTCATGTATAATGCACACCCTGAAAGTCGGGTTCATTTCCTTGGAAAAAATGCATGGCCCACCCCAAAATTCTCTCAGAAAGAAGCGTGCCCCAAGTTTATTTCGCATAAAAAAGATACTGAAGTGAGATAAAAATTAATAAACATAACTAATAAATTAAAATGAATTTGTTTTATATTGCATGTTGATGTACTTATCATGCTAGCGTACTTGAATATATTAATAACCCAAGCCTGCCTGTCATAATATTGTATCATGTATCTAGCTATGTGCAATTTATATGATGCATTTTATTCAATTGAACAAATTTCAAAATGGTTATCCAGATAAACTGTTGTTATCTGCAGCCTTTCATCCAGTAAACTTGGCTATCCGTGACTGATGACTTAGGTACCCTGTCAGGTTTTTTTTAACCGAGTACTAGACTATCGCTCAACTAAAGCCTCCAAGTATTCGACTAGGCTATCCCTAGGAAATTCCCAAACAAAATGTGTAGACCTATAAACAAGTACAAAAGTTAAAAGATGTGTAGCATCAAAAGCATGTAGAAGGTGTAATATATAAACTGTGTAATATACATGTACAAGCCACTTATATGAAGCCAAATACTTTACCTCAGGATTTTCTGGATCACGGTACAGCTGGAATGTAAGAGAAAATATCCAATTCCAAAGCTTCTAATGTTAAACATACTATCCATTTTCTTTTCAAAGCAATTTGACAAACATAAAACATATCTCCATTTTCTTTCAAAGCAATTATATGTGTATCAAAACATCTATATCAATTATATTACTCTATAAATACTTTATTTGAAATGAAATAGAAGGATTTTTCTCTCCTTATAAATCTTATAAATTAATTTGACACTGAACATCAGTACTAGTACTTACCCCCATAATAAGAACTTTGAGCTGAAAAAGTTGTTTTATGAATTAAAGATCAAAATAGCACAAGTGCCATGCCATTATGTAGTACATACAAGAATATTTATTTTCATTTTCTAATAATGGGCCCTGAGAAGCATTGTACAACTGTACATTGGTATGCATACATATAAGTATGTATATCAGTAATATGAACAATAAGCAGTGATTACTACATATTATACATGTACATATATGTGACATTTCTTCCTAAAGAGTAATCCAGTGGGGATTCAAGTTAGAATAGGTCCTCAGTACCCCCTTGCTTGTTGTAAGAGGAGACTAAATGGGGCGGTCCTTCGGATAAGACCACAAAAACCGAGGTCCAGCGTCACAGCAAGTGTGGCACAATAAATATCCCTCCCTGCTCAATGGCCATAAGAGCCGAGCATAGGCCTAAATTTTGCAGCCCTTCACTGGCAGTGGTGACGCCTCCATATGAGTGAAATATTCTCGAGAGGGACATAAAACAATATTTAATCAATCCTAAAGAGTATCTATAAACAATCAAATTTAGTAAATCTATTTGAATGGTGCTTCTTAAAAAGAAGAAAAAAATTCTCAAGACTACTTATAGTTCTGGTGCTAAATAACAATATCAGAGACATAATCCAGAAACAATGTTACCTTGTGCGAGTTAAGGGCTATTCCAGAAAAAAAAAATATGGGGGGGTGGGGGGTGGGGAAGGCACTTTATTTTTAAGACAGCCACCCATACAATTGAATTTTCCTCTGCTACCACCACCCATACAATTAGATTCTCCCCTGCCACCACCATCCACTATAACTTTTTTGAAAATAATTGGATATTCCTCTCCCAACAATATACACATCTACAAGCATTGTACAAAGTTTCAAGTCCATCCAATAAGCCATATTGGAAGAGAAACGTTCACAAGATTTTGTGACAAACAGACGGACGGACAGGCGGATGGACAGACATAATGACTAAAGAACATTTATCATTCAATATAAATCAACCATCTGCATTCCAAGATTGAAATACATGTAAATAAATATGTTGATGCAGACAGGTTAACCCTCTTCCACATACGTGTAGTTTCTTGGAATGTGTATTCAAAGCAGATGGTATAATCCGGCAACATCAAGCTAAATACAATGTACTTGAAATAGTTTTCAAAATAGATCTGGTATACCCTACCATCTCGCCCTTTTCGTCAGCAAAAACATGCATATGCCTACTAGTCCATTTTGGAAACTGTCATGACTCACAGTGACCTAATTCATAGCTGTATAGGTAAACGATTGACTGTATATTTCTAGGCTGTAGTAGAATAGAAATAAAGTTCCTGTTTTCGTGGATGATGCAAGATAACCTCCTCAGTCTCAAAATGTTGTTTGAAATATAAAAGCCTTGGTTATATTTCAAAACAACATTTCTCGACCTTGGAGGTTATCCTGCATCATACATTTAACTCTACACTGGAGTAGTACATGGTACTTACATATTTCTTGTCCAATGCATCAAAGCACCCTTTCATGTATTGTATGAATTTACAAACTCCTGGACAAGCACTGTCATCTCTCAATGTTTTCAAGTGAAGGTCTAGTGGATGAAAATGAACAAAATATACATTTTGCTATCATTTCAATCATATCCTATTCTGTAGCCAATCTATTACAAGTAAAAACAAGAGGCCCATGGGCCACATTGCTCACCTGTGTCACCTTGGCTCATAGTTAAAGATGTTCCTTACATATTCGCATGTAAAACTTTGATCTCTATTGTGGCCCCAACCTACCCTGGGGGCCATGATTTTTACAAACTTGAATCTGCACTATGTCAGGAAGCTTTCATGTATACTTCTTTGGCCCAATCGTTCTTGAGAAGATGTTCCCTACATATTCGCATGTAAAACTTTGATCTCTATTGTGGCCCCAACCTACCCCTGAGGGCCATGATTTGTACAAACTTGAATCTGCATTATGTCAGGAAGCTTTCATTTAAATGTAAAGTTTTCTGGTCCAGTGATTCTTCTTCAGAAGATTTTTAATGATATTTCCCAATATATTTGCATGTAAAACTTTGATCCCTTATTGTGGCCCCATCCCACCCCCAGGGGTCATGATTTTAACAAACTTGAATCTGCACATGTCAGAAAACTTTCATGTCAATTAGTACTTTCCTAGTCCAGTGGTTCTAGAGAAGAAGATTTTTAAAGGGACTGGTTCGAGATCTTTGAAAAAAAAAATATTTTGCATTTTTTATGTTAAACTTTAATAATATAACTCATTTACTGTTGACAGCCAAAATTTTGACCTTCTGAATGCAAGAATAAAAGCAATATTTTAGCCTTAAATCTGTGTTATGTAAACAAAGACTCGAGTCTTTTAATATGTATAATTATACAAACAAACCAGTGAAATATTAACTTTGAAATCTAAAGCATCTTAATTTTGCATTCACAAATTCTAACATTTCGATGACACATTTTACCCAAATAATGCTCGAAATGTGAAAGATATAATAAACTTAGATCGATATCCATTTCTTTTGAAAATTTCGAAAACAATAACATTCTGCAATCTTTGTTTACAAAACAAATAATCATACATGCCAACTTTCCCGATTTCTGCGGGATTCTCCCGATTTGAAGCAGTTGAAAAGGCAAATCCCGATATCCCGATCGGGATTGCAAAAATACCCCGAAATCCCGATTTTCTAAAAATATCTCCCATTTTACGACAACAAATCCCCATTTCCAACCGGAATTTGAAATCCCGCGTCATTTCTGAACTAGCCAATCAGAAATCGGGACAATAGTCAGCCATTGCTGTTTACCTGTGTCGCATGGTATCGGGGTGATGTAATTTACCTGGTCTGCCTGTGTCGGGGTTCTTATTGGACAGTGCGAAGCATGTTTTGATAGTAATTAATCGGGACGGATTTCATATTGACATATCCTTTACACAAACGTGAATGACAACGATAATAGTGTCACCATTCCCGATTTTTTGCCTCTCGCTGACAGCATCCAAAATATGCAATAAGGTACGTAAAATATATGTTTTTCCAACTATAATAATATAGGCTATCCGAATCTATCTGTCTATAGCGATGTATTACATAGTCTATATAGTGTAGTATTCAATAGACTCTGTGATGCGTAATTCGCACAAGTCTGTACTGAATTTTATATTAGCAAGTAGCTTTAATTTACAAGTAAAAACGTATATTTTGATGTGTTTTTTCCTGGTAATTATTTCAGATGTCATGGGAGCAAAGGTTTTGTTCGCAAACTTCATAGCAGGGCAGACTACTCCTTTTCTGGTTGCAATGCAGATTGTTCCACCAGACTCTGCAAGCCCATGAAATTGTTTACAGACAAGCAAGATCGCCTGTGTAGTCATACCTAAATGCATGTGCTTCAATTTAAATTTTGATATATAGACCAGCCAATGTGTATATGGTGTAAAAGGATGCAACTTTAAGTATTATTTGATATTTGTATGTGACTTGTTGGAGAGGATTTTTTGCTGAATAGATAATTTTATTAAAACACTTATGTATATCTTTCAAAGTGTTTTTTTTTTTATAGTTTTGTTCAAGTCAATGGTCAAACACACTTGGTGTTGTGTTAATGTATGATACATGTATAATGATTAGATTGATATTTTACTTGAAAAGACAAATATTTATTTTCATGGTAAAATGTCGTGAATTTTGAGCGTTGAAAAAAGGTCATCGCGCGCAAAATCTCCCATAGGGATTTTCAAAAGTTGGCATGTATGAATAATAAACTATCAAAATTGAGCTTCTGTGATAATGCATAACCTTAATTTTTACGTGAAATCTTCTAAACACATTAGACAGTAGATTTTTATCATTAAAAGTGAAAAACAAAATTGGGGGGAAATCATGAATCAGCCCCTTGAAAAGTTTTCCCTATATATTCTTTATTTAAAACTCTGATCCCCTGTAGTGGCCCAATCCTACCCCGGGGGTCATGATTTTAACAAACTTGCATCTGCACTATGTCAAAAAGCTTTCACGTAAATTTGCACTTTCCTAGCCCAGTGGTTCTTTAGAAGAAGATTTTTAAAGATTTTCCCTACGTAATTGTATGTAAAACTTTGATCCCTACTGTTAGTATGGCCCAGTGGTTCTGGAGAGGAAGTTGAAAGTATGAAGTTTACAGACGGACAGACAATGGACAACGGGTGATCAGAAAAGCTCACTTGAGCTTGATGTAAAATGTACAAATTTTTATCTCGCCTGAGCTGATCTGGTGAGCTAAAAATTTGTACATTTAACATCAAGCATTCAATGTCTGCATTTAGATTCTCAGTTTCAGTGATTTATTTTTTGTGTGTACATACCTTCAATTGAACGGTCTCCAAATGCATGTTCTGGAAATAGAGCCCTTAAATACGCAATATTTGAAACTGCTACAGCCAACAATTTCTTCACAAACAGTATTGACTTTTGTTCTGTTACAGTCTCATTTGGAAAAATTCCTGTCAGCTAAAAACAAAACAGATTTACAGCCTACTCCGGACATAATGAAATTCAGGGGACCGACCTGAATTCTTCATTATATCCAAAGTTCAATATAACCAATGCTGAACTACATAAATATTGCTACTAGGGGATTTATTTTAACTTCAATATAACAGATAATTCAATATAACCGACTTCAATATAAGTGGAGTGGACTATATATGTATACAATATCACATATATATACACACTTACAGATTTACCCCATGTAATCAGCATGGAAACTTCCAAAATGTAAAAAACACAAAAATCCAATACAAAACAAGCTGACTACCGTAAAGTATCGAGTATTGTGCGCACTTGTGTACAATGCGCACCCCCCACTTTGAAAAAAAAATGTCTGGAAAAACCTTAGTCCTATGTATTGTGCGCATTAAAAAAATTGATAGAATGAGTGTGCAAATTTCAGAAATTAAGGTTAAATTCCGCAGGATGAATTCAAAAATTTGTATTCACGCATTATTTGTGTCCGTAACTACCGATAACAATCGGTAATTTTTTTTTTTTTTTACGATGGTGGACATTAAACTAGTGATTTATAATTATGCAAATATTTTGAGCTCATTTTTTTTATATATTAAAAAAAAATCCGTACTTGAACGATATTTGTGTCTGTAATTACCGATATCTTTCAAATAAAATGTGTTTCAAATCGATAGTAGATAATAATGAATATATATGTATGTGTGTGTGTGTGCTTATTTCATAATCATTAATTCAATTATAATCTTTTAAGATAATTTGTTTTAATTCAAAAATATGGATTCAATCATTTTTCGTGTCCGTTGTAACTATGGATAAAAATCTGTAAATTTATTTTATTTTTACGATGGTGGACGTTAATAACAGCATTAACCCAGTGTTTTATATTTATGCGAATGCTGAGCGGAATGCTCATACAACTCTTCAACATTCGCTGTTTAAAATATCTAAACAGATTCCGTAAATCCCCATATCGTAATTATGGCTTGGGCTTTGATCTTAAATATCCAAGCATAGTGTCTCCTCACTTCCCGGTAATTGTTCAGAAGCCGGTGGGTTAAGGTGGACCAGATAATGATATAATTGCTTTGATTAGTGAACAGGGTTCACTATTACGAATTAAATTACCCCGGTAGATCTAAGTAGAGTATGCAACTTTAAAACAAATTGATTCAATTAGAATAAAAAAACAACATGGGTGGGGCAAATGAAAATTAATTGTTTTCCCCATCCAAAATTTTACATATAAGGGATGATAGAGCTGACATTGGCATCAGTTTCGCTGGGTAAAGACACAAAGATGGGCAGAGAACGACAATCATTTACCGCGGCAGAGAAGCTAAAAGTTACAAAGTATGCGGAGATTCATGGAAACAGGGCCGCTGGCAGAGAATTCAACATAGGTGAGTCAAACATCCGAGCATGGCGATTGAAACAAGAGGCCCATGGGCCTAGAATCGCTCTTCTGATAAATTGTACAACCCCACCATTTCTATTCTTAGCCTCTTAGTATTCTAAATCTTTAGTTAAATCCTAAGAATTCAAAAAAAGTAGGTCAATGTGACCTACTTTTTGGTTTACACATTTTGAGAACCCAAGAAATATCAACTGACAAAGTTTGATGATTTTAAGCCAATTAGTATCTGAATATTGAAATTTAGCTGTCAAATTCCAATCGTAGGTCATGGTGACCTACTTTCTGGTCAGCGAACTCCGAACATGCAAGACCCATCAACTCACAAAGTTTGATGACTGTAGGTCAAATAGTATCTGAAATATATAAATATAGCCGTCCAATTCCAAAAGTAGGTCAAGGTGACCTACTTTTTCGTCAACACCCTTTGAACATGCAAGACCCATCAACTGACAAAGTTTGATGACTGTAGGTCAAATAGTATTTGAAATATATAAATATAGCCGTCAAATTCCAAAAGTAGGTCAAGGTGACCTACTTTTTGGTCGACACACTCCATTGACTCAAGATGCATCAACTGTCAAAGTTTGATGATTGTAGGTCAATTAGTGACTGAAATATATAAATATAACTGTCAAATGCCAAAAGTAGGTCACAGTGACCTACTTTTTGGTCGATACACTCCGAAGACTCAAGATGCATCAACTGACAAAGTTTGATGATTGTAGGTCAAATAGTGTCTGAAATATAGTAATTTAGCTGTCAAATACCAAAAGTAGGTCACGGTGACCTACTTTTTGGTCGACACAAACCGAAGACTGAAGACGCATCAACTGACAAAGTTTGATGATCCTAGGTTTTACAGTGCCCAAAATATGCATCTAAAATTGAAAATGTGAAATTTGAATATCTGCAAAATTCAAAAAGTAGGTCACTGTGACCTACTTTTTTTTTATAAATATGTTTCAAGGCCTCAAGATGCATCAACTTACAAGATTTGATGATTCTAAACCTCTCAGTATTTGAAATAACAACTTAAAATATATCTATAAATGATAAGCCATAAAAATTCAGAAAGTAGGTCATGGTGACCTATTTTTCAGTTGACACATTTCAAGGTCCCATGATCCACCAACTGACAAGTTTTGATGATCATAGGCTTCAAAGTGTCCAAGATATGCATCAAAATTAATTTTAAAATAAATACCTGCAAAATTCAAAAAGTAGGTCACCGTGACCTACTTTTGAGACAACTTGACACAAGGTCCTAAGATGCATCAACTGTCAAAATTTGATGATCCTAGTCCTTATAATGACTAAAATATCTAAGATTTAAGGAATTTAAAAAAAAAATTAATTTAGGTCAACTTTGAAGTGACCTTGAGACCATGCCCTTTGCCCCAGGGTAATGCATTGAACAATTTTTAATCTACAACATATCCTCATCCTTATGTGTAAGTTTGGTGATAATCTGTCCAGTGGTTCTTGAGAAGAAGATTTTTTAGCAACCACTACTTTTGTTTGTATTTTCCTGATTATCTCCCCTTGTTATAGGGTCACATCCCTTTATTTAGTATGTATGAAAGCCCTTGGGCCAATGATACCCTGTAACAAATTTGAAAAAAATTGGCCAAGGGGTTCTTGAGTTATAGCCCTTTTTCTAAAAAGTTTACGCACACCGCACACCGCACAAATGGCCATGGCATTAGCTCTTTGAGCCTTTGGCTCAGAAGAGCTAAAAAGAGAGATTACTAACATTGCCAAAAAGTAAGATGGCATCCAGAGGGAAAGAAAGACAATATCCAGACATTGAGGAAGATATGCTGACATGGATTCGCGACATAAGACAACAAGGAATTGCAGTTTCTATGACAGAATTACAAATTAAAGCAAAAATCACAGCCAAACAAAAGAAGATACCAGGTTACAAAGCATCAAAGGGATGGGTATACAGATTTTTTAGACGCGCCAACCTTTCTATCAGACGACGAACCCACATCGCTCAGAGACTGCCAGAGGACTATGAGGATAAAGTGACCGACTTTCAACGATTCATAATCACTCAAAGAAAGAGAAACAATTATCCCCTTTCACAGATAGGAAATGCGGATCAAACGCCCCTGACATTCGACATTCCATACACATCGACTATCGACAATAAAAGTGCAAAGACGGTTAACATCAAAACAACAGGAAATGACAAGAACAGATTTACAGTTATGCTGGCATGTACCGCTGATGGAGGGAAATTGCCACCATACATCATATTCAAGAGAAAGACTCTCCCTAAGGAAACGTTTCCTAAAGGGATTTTGGTTAGGACACACCAAAAGGGATGGATGGATGAAGATCTAACTCAAGATTGGATCAGAACTGTGTGGAACAGAAGACCCAATTTTATGCAGAAAAGCCTTCTAGTTCTGGACGCATTTCGATGCCATAAGACTGAAAAAACAAAGAGACATCTCAAAGAAATAAAGACGACACCCGCTATCATCCCTGGGGGTATGACTTCAATATTGCAGCCTCTTGATGTCAGCATCAACAAGCCTATGAAATCCCTTATGAGGAAGAAGTGGAATGAATGGATGCTTCATGGGGAACACACTTATACAAAGTCGGGATTGCAGAGGAAAGTGGATTTACCAACAATTTGTCAATGGATTGTTGACGCTTGGGACGAAATACCTAAAGAAATGATTATTAAATCATTCAAGAAGTGTGGAATATCCAACGCAATGGATGGAACTGAGGATGATTTGTTATGGGAAGATGATAAAACTCCAACTGAAGATGAAAATGACGATGACGAATCACCAGACAGCCTCCAATATGCGGACACTGACTTGCCATGGAGCGAGTCTGACTATCAAAAACTATTTGAAAGTGATAGTGAGGAAGAATTTTGCGGATTTACGGAGGCAGACCTTAGGGAATGCAATTGAAGTCAGAACCCGTGTTGTAAATAAATTACTAGTGCTTGCGACATTTTAGTTTAATATACAGTTCATTTTATGTAGTGCTTATGTATTTTACTATTTTACAATACTTAGTGCTTAGTGTTGTATTTCATAATATGTAGTTGAATACGTTCTCATAATAAAATTGTAAACTTAATTTCCGTTTCTCTGTTTTGACACTCCAGTACTAGGGCAGATACAAAACACGCCTGGGTAAATTGTTAAATAAACAGTGGGATACACACCGGCGACATGTAATTAAATTGGACATTGAGCAGTTTATTTCAAAGACAAATAAGGGACATCCGATATTAATTGCTTAACAAGTCAGCGATTCAGAATACGTAACAAAAGACCACGCAGCTATTTCTGATCTTATTGGGTTTTTTTCTTCTGAGTATACGCATATACACTGTACCTACCGATTTTTCCAAGTTGCCTTTCTTCATAAATTAATCCAAAACAAGAGGTACTGTGAGCAATGCTCACTAAGAATACCCCCCGCTTACCCCAATCTCCCAAAGGGTGTTGGTAATGGGTATAAACTACCTCTTTTCTGAGTGTAAAAAACAAATGGCATGACAAACCGAACCATATTGCTACTTCGATGTCCAGTGCGCGTGACCTTTGACCTTTTGACCCCAAAATCGATAGGGAACATCTTCATCCCATGGGTAGTCCTTATGTATGATATGGTGACTGTAGGTGGAAAGGATAATGCTTTAGAGCCCGGAAACCATATTGCTACTTCGATGTCCAGTGCGCTTGACCTTTGATCTTTTGACCCCAAAATCAATAGGAAACATCTTCATCCCATGGGTAGTCCATATGTATGATATGGTGACTGTAGGTGGAAAGGATAACGCTTTAGAGCCCGGAAACCATATTGCTACTTCGATGTCCAGTGTGCTTGACCTTTGACCTTTTGACCCCAAAATCGATAGGGAACATCTTCATCCCATGGGTAGTCCATATGTATGATATGGTGACTGTAGGTGGAAAGGATAATGCTTTAGAGCCCGGAAACCATATTGCTACTTCGATGTCCAGTGCGCGTGACCTTTGACCTTTTGACCCCAAAATCGATAGGGAACATCTTCATCCCATGGGTAGTCCATATGTATGATATGGTGACTGTAGGTGGAAAGGATAACGCTTTAGAGCCCGGAAACCATATTGCTACTTCGATGTCCAGTGTGCTTGACCTTTGACCTTTTGACCCCAAAATCGATAGGGAACATCTTCATCCCATGGGTAGTCCATATGTATGATATGGTGACTGTAGGTGGAAAGGATAATGCTTTAGAGTCCGGAAACCATTGTGTCTACAGACGGACGGACAGACGGACAACCCGATTCCAGTATACCCCCCCCACAACTTGTTGCGGGGGGTATAATAATACAGCTTCAACAGGAGCGTATATTAAATAAACAACAAATTACGAAGAAAAATGAATTTATTTCTTTTCTTTCAGTCCTACTTAGCGGCCATTCACTGCCGTACTGTCATATAGGTACTAGTTTATATTAGCCGGGCCGACCACAAGTTTACCCGGTAAACAAATATGGCGGCGGCAACCAAGAAAATACGAAGTTTGTTTTCAAACACTTGTTTTCAAAATAATTTAGTATGTAAATGTTTAGTCTAGGTGCTTGTAATTGCTATACGTGCATTAGCATACAAATAACGCGATTAAAACCCGGCAGTATTTTGCATAGAGCAAACTGACAAGAGCTATGACAGCGAAAATCGTCACTGGTGACATGAACTAAAACCTGTAAAAAAAAGGATTTTATATTTAGTCCCATGGATTGTGCGCACCCCCCACTTTCTGGGTAAGAAATTCTGGAAAAAACTGCGCACAATACTCGATACTTTACGGTATTTTCACCATAAAAGTTCCCTGAATTAACTGTCAGTCCTATTAGTAACAAGAAGTTAAGTACTGTTTACTTTATTTTTTAAGCGGCCTTGTCAAATTAATCAACTCTCAAGACATAATCCTTGTCATGAATGTTTATTTTGTTCATCACTTTGCATTTCTACAAAATAATTTATGAAATCTTAGTTTTACATCAAAACAACATTGCCAATCCACACAGAAATAAAGTTCTCACAAATATCAACAAGAGGCCCAAGGGCCACATCGCTCACCTGAGTTACCTTGGCCCATATCTGAAGACTTTCCATATATATTTGAACGTAAAACCTTAGTCCGTATTGTGGCCCCAAACTACCCTCGGGGGCCATGATTTGAACAAACTTGAATCTCCACTATGTCAGGAAGCTGTCATGTAAATCTCAGCTCTTCTGGCTCATTGGCTCTTGAGAAGAAGATTTTTAAAGATTTTCCCCTATATATTTTTTATGTAAAACTTTGATCCCCTATTGTGGCCCTAATCTACCCCCGGGGACCATGATTTGAACAAACTTGAATCTGCACTATGTCAGGAAGCTTTCATGTAAATCTCAGCTCTTCTGGCTCATTGGTTTATGAGAAGAAGATTTTTAAAGATTTTCATAAAACTTTGATATCCTATTATGGCCCCAACCTACCCCCGGGGGCCATGATTTGAACAAACTTGAATCTGCACTATGTCAGGAAGCTTTCATGTAAATTTCAGCTCCTCTGGCCCAGTGGTTCTTGAGAAGAAGATTTTTAAATGACCCCACCCTATTTTTGCATTTTTGCAATTATCTCCCCTTTGAAGGGGGCGTGGTACTTCATTTGAACAAACTTGAAAGCCCTTTACCAAAGGATGCTTTTTGCCAAGTTTGGTTAAAATTGGCCCAGTGGTTCTTGAAAAGAAGATGAAAATGTGAAAAGTTTACAACGACGCCAGTACCGACAGAAAACGGACAAATTTTGATCAAAAAAGCTCACTTGAGCCTTCGGCTCAGGAGAGCTAAAAATGTATAGTTACAGTACATGAATGATAATAGCAACTGTACTTTAATATTTTACTTTAAAAATATCAGCCATCCATATATTGAACACTGAAACATGAAGTATGATAAAATATAGATATGATATGAACATGAACACTGCTGCTTCACAGCATTTGTTCATTTGGTACCGATTAAAATTCTTCTGGATTTGCAAAGCTGTCTCACATGTCAGATAAGATTTTACTATTCTAATATATCAAGAAATATAGTATAAAATGACTTAACAGTCTATTTAACTAAAATAGTTTTGAATGGTAAAATTATTTTCACTATACAATTTCAAGCATGCAGTGATTTTTCTACATTTTTTACAAGGGTCCTGTGGCTTTCAAATTGGGAAAAATTGTGGAAATTTCAGTCAAATTGGGAAAAATCAATTTTATCATAAATAAGTTTTAAAATCAATCTAATTAAAATCAGATCCTAGAATAAGCTCACAATCACTACAATAGGATCTGACATAACCCCATAGGGGGTCATGTCAGCATGACCTTTCACTTGGAATATTCATGAGAACTCTCAGCCAGTCAGATTGCACCATACAGACAATGATGGCTATCTAGGCGGTTCCTGGCAATTCGTAAACAAATTGCTGTAATCTCTCTCCCACGAAGTTTATTCCACACTGTAAAATTGTATATTCTCGCATAACGAATTCTACACTTTCGCAATAATGCCTAATCTATTCCATTAATACAAACAACAAAACGTACGATATGAAATACACCCAAATTAAATTAATTGTGAATTCCAATTTATGTATGAATAGGGATGGGTACGATTTGAATAGTTTTCAAGATGGTTTACTTAAATAACGCGAGGAATATAACGCCAGTCGACGTAAACGGAGCATTGTGATGTCACATCTCAGCTGCGATATGTTTTCTTTCAAACCAAACAATCGCAGCCATTTTCCTTGAATTTTGAACACCGACGATTTCAAAGCCGACACGCTGATTGGCCGACATAAAGTTCATCTGAACATGACTCCTAATCGGGTTATGTCAGATCTATCTATACTTACGCAGAGTATACGGCGCGGATCTAAGAAGTATGATTTTAATTAGATTGGTTTTAAAATCATATCAAACATTACATTACAGTGGAACCCCGTTATTACGTTTTCCATTTTGTCACGATAAAATAACGTAATACCAGGGGCAACGTAATAAACGTTCCCAGTTAAATCCGTTAAAAATATCATTTGGAAATTGTATATCGTCCGTTGGTACTCCGTGAAGGGGTGTGTGAATATATCTTTACTGTTTCTTTGTTTAAAAGACAATGATACTTTGTTTTATTTGCATCTTATCTTTAAGGTCCGTAATTCTTCATGTTCTTATCCCTTTTCTTTATTTCGGTGTAGGATACATAAGGATGTTTTGATAAACGTTGCTTTTTCTGCATTCGTTTGGACCGCCATTTTGTTCAACTTTAAAACAATGCGTTCATGTAAATTTCTCTCAATAACTCGTTCCGGTTCGTATTCAACATTCGTCTTTAAAAAATAACAAAACATCGTTTTTATTAAGTTCTCTAATTACACAATACACAACACAATAAAAAAATCCCACCCAAAAAACAACAAAACTATAGACACAAAACGCACACGATACCCAACACTTACACACTTCTCACCAACGATAAACATGCACGGAGAACAATTTAAGTGCAATCCACATAAAAAAAAACAATGATGCACGAAGATTTCATTTATAACGCTAAATGATGGCACTAAAATCACGTGCGCATCAAGGGATTTTAAAATATTCACCGAGATAAATGCCGTGCACGAATCGGCCGATAGATTGGTGTATGTATGGACGAGATTTACGAACACCCAAGCTGCATGTCCAAACAACGAACAAATTTTTTAATTGAACACCTTTAATCACCTATGTCCAAGCAGTTACCCAAGCGGTTGTAACATTGCTACGATAAATCTTGTCTTTCTTGTTTGGTACCAAAGCTTTCCGTGAATAGAGTTTTAATAGCGAAGGTAATCACACTATGCTGAACACGCAGGCGGTTGAGAAATTATTTCTTTGATTATCAAAATTTGAAAAATGAAGTAAATTTCATAGAGTACAATTTCTAAATAAACATTATTTAATTGTTTATCACTGGCTTCTATACAGGGTATTCACCTGTATTGATGTCGCTAGATCTATCGAAGCATGATCAGTCAAGCGTCTCTAATCCCCAAACAGACCAGGAAATTTACGTGGTGACTGCCTCAGGCAGTCAAGGTGTGAATGGCTTATTATTTTGAGAATCACTATTGAATAATTAGGGGTTTATTATGTTTTTGTCGGAATTTTTACAACGTAATACCGAGTCCCGGCATTTTAGGACAACGTAATAACGAGGTCTATTTTATATAGGTTTGTTAAGAAATGGTTTTGTGCTTTGAAATTCCAACGTAATATGCGGACTAACGTAATAAAGGGGGAACGTAATAACGGGGTTCCACTGTATCTTTATTTTACACATCTAATTTTCTTTAACCTTCTAAAATTTTCAACTATTCTATCCAAATCATAATTTCCATAACTCTTTGTTAAGTCGTATGTATATAATTCACATCGATTGTTTATATTTTTCAAATACATAATTCTTTCATAATTCTATTATTGGGAAAAATGCAAGCTAAATTGGGAAAAATTTAACAATTTTTAGGAGGGGAAAGGGCCGAAATTCGGACCCAAAAAAGGGCCTTAAAAATTCACTGGCATGGTTGGACATATATGAGTTCATTTCATATTTGTAGATCACTGTGTATATCCACACAAAAATTCAAGAAACTGACAACTTCACTATGTGTCTTAAAACGTCTAACCCGACTGTTGTTTTTGTAATTCATAAAATAAACATTTTATGTAAAACAGGATAATGACAAGTTGTATAAGGTTGGAAACTAGGGTAGAACACGTAGAACAAATCGAGATTACAGTTTTTAATAGTCATTTAAATGTATTCAATACTGCAGTGCCATGCAATTAATGCGAGTCAGGAGACACTGGCTTCGAGGTTCTCCTAGCTCACATTATATGGCATGGAACTGCAACATTAAAACATTTGAATGACTACTGGTTAAACTCCAAAGAACATGTATTGCAACAAAAGCAAAATGGCAGGAAAAGCAAGAGACCCATTGGTTACATTACTCATCTCAGGACTGTGTGTTCATCTCTGACCCTAAACATGGCAGTTTTAATAAATCATTCCATTACTAATATGTACTACCAATCTAATTAAAATTAGATTCTAGATCAGCTCACATACTCGCTATGTATGTGAGCGGATCTAACATCTTATTTTAATTAGATTGACATACTACATGAATGTACTTTAAACCTGAATGGCCTTTGACCAGAAAATCAAGAGGGGGTGACCTGCTTATACACATGGCCAATATGTGCATAATGTCTTATCGATGTATGAAAAACAGGGCTATCAAACCATACCCTATATATTCCTATGTAAAACTTTGATCCCAAATTGTGGCCCCAGTACCCTACCCCTGGGGGCAATGATTTGAACAAATTTGAATCTGTACTATATGAGGATTCTTGCATATCAATATCACTAATCATGGCCCTGCTGTTCCTGAGAAGAATATTTTAAAGTATTTTTTCCAATACATTCCCCTGTCAAACATTGATTCCACTATTTTGAAAGGAAGTACAAATTTTAAAATCACGGCTATAGCTGATCATGAGAAAATTACCACAGAGAAAAGAAAAACTGGAACTTACTCAGAGTTACTGTTTGAATTTTCCAGTGGAATCAATTACCCTTGTTGTAATAAAGTCCATTAACACTGTTTTACTCTTAATTTCTCTTATTCTATCTTAAAAATATCTTTCAAAAAAACATTTCAAGTATCCAAATCAAATTCTACAATCCTATTCGGTCCACTAAATAATGACCAGTTTGGTAAATCATTGGTAAATCATATAACTATATTGGACCGAATATCCTGTAAAGTTCCCAGGGGACCTTGGTGAACACTGCAGACGGACAAAATATGATCAGAAAAGCTAGCATATATTGTCGTATTCAGCTCTTACATCTCGTGTCTTCTCCCTTTGGCACTGTGTAGTTGCCATTTCCAGGTGTATCTACAAAAATAAATTCAGATACAGCATTGATGACAGTGTCAATCCAATTTTCAGGTCTGGCACAATATCTTGATTTCCCTGAATATTATAGCTTTAAAAAGCTAATAATATAAATAGCTTTATATATATTACTATATAGCATAGTCTTCAAAAAGCTATCAGTTCTTTTCAAAATATGTATTTTAACATTTTGTTTAAAGAGCAGAGAGTCTTAGCATATTTTCCGTTTATCGTGAAAATCGTTTATCGTGTAGCTTCGGAAACTATCGGGATCGTATATTAAATCTCAGTCTATACGAAAGTTTTTTGGACCACACAGGACATTCGGTCCTGTGTAATCAATGAACACACCGGGCCTTACCAAATTTTGTCAGACTGAAAAACCTAATGTAAAAAAGAGAAACACGTGGAAATGCAAAACCAAGGAAATCTTATTTATTATACTAGTAATACTATACCAGGGATCCCTCCCGCATAATACTTTAGACGGTCCATGCGGTTTAATCACATTCATTTACGTATTTGGATTTGTGTGATATTTTTTACTTATAACAAACATTTAATTGACTCCGCGTCAAAATAATAAAGCTTAAAACCGAATACTGAGACATCAGACATTCCGGTCCGGTGTAAAAAATGACACATCGGACCTGAGGCACTGCACATCGGTCAGGTCCGACGGTCCGATGTCTTTCGCATAGACTGAAATCTAATGAAAAAGTAAGATACTTTTCGAAAGCTTTATTCGTTTTGTTAAAGAAGCTATTTTTAGGAATCGAGGAAAGACAGTATGCTTGAAAGAGAACATAAAGCTATCGATTTTAAGGCAGAAAAAGAGCTATATGTCTGTCCAGAGAGGGTGAAAATTTATCACAATTTCATTCTAAGTAGTCTGGAAAGTAGGCAGTGGTTTGCTGAGCAAACCGATAACAGTAAAACTGAAAGCTCCTTCATCTGGAGTTCATAAACATTTCCTTGTCTAGAAACAATTATTTGTAATCAACACTAACAGGGAAATAGGAAGTTCCAATCTGAAAGGAAAAATCAGTAAATTACATTGTTTATTACATATATTTTAATAATGGTTCTTTTTCTTCCAATTTTGTTCACCTGTATTCAACTTATATACCAACTACTGAACTTGTGCGCGTTCTTATCTATCTGGTTTTGTGTATCACCCGGGTTTTGACAGTAAACATTCTCAGGAACATTGTATTTCACACATTTAGAAGATTAAGTTTTAAAAGAGTGCAAGGGTATATTGCATCTACCAAAATTCTGCTCAATTGGGCACGATTCAGCTGTCATCGTTGTTTTGTTTTTTTATTTGTACATGTACACTAGTCGTACGTGTAGATACTGGAAATTTATTCTGGTTTTGATGATTATTTGAATTTTTTACATGCTAAACACAAACATTTTAAAACGTTCCTAAATTGTGACTTTAAATCAAGCCGGGTTTCGTATATGTTTTTAATAGTTTATTTATTTTTTGTTAACAAAATATCAATTCATATAAATATGTTCCAATTACTTATGACTATCAATTATCACTCATAGTGTAGAAATATCTAACATATGAGCATATGGTGTAGTGCAGTGGATTGTATTTAAAGCGGTCATTATGAAAATAATTGTAGTTGTTGAATGAGCGGTGAACTCAGAGCTTGATGCAAAATAACCCCATCCTCGCTACACACAAAATATTACTTGGTTTTATTTGATATCTAAGATAATAGACATTAGAATAAGAGAGCTATTGAAACATGATATCACTACATTATATTACATTTTGTTAATTCCCTGTTTAATTGCTAAACGCTCGGCATCAAGTGTGAATGCCACGGGTCCTCGGAGATGACCTTAAAAACAGACGCCCCGTGTCACGGTAGGTGTGGCATGCTAAAAAACCCTCACTGCTCAATGGACGTAATTGCCGAGCATAAGCCTAAATTTAAAAGCTCTTCACCGGTCATGGTTATGTATCCATATGAGTGAAATATTCTCGAGCGAGACGTTAAGCAAGATAAAAATCAATCGCTCCCTGTATGATTCATATATTAAACATTCAAGGTGATAATATACGTTTTAGAATCATTGGCTGAGAAAATCCATATCGATATCAAATAATGAATTCAATACCGTATATAGGTTAGCTTCCGGATTTTAGCTGTAATGACGTTAAAAATAACATAAATAGAATTTTTAAAAAAATAAAAATAAACGTACTGTACAACCGTGGATAAATAAATTATATGCTTTAGGTATATAGTGAACATTAAAATCATTCAATATTATTATCAACATAATGTAATTATGTGTACGTATCAAACTTTCGTTCTGTCTAAATTGTTTCTAAATTTACAACATTTCTATCAGGTTTTCCGTTTATCTTGAAGATCGTTTATCGTGTTTTGCGTTAATCAGGTCTATCGTGAAGATCGTTTATCAGGTTTTGCGTTTATCAGGTTTACCGTGTATCCTATCGTATCGTGCGTGTATCCTATCGTATCGTGCGTGTATCCTATTTTATCGTGCGTGTATCGTGTTCTATCGTTTATCATGTAAAGAATAACGTTGCGGGTACTGTACCAGCTCGTTAGAGTTATTGTGCTTTGATGACTCTTGTGCGTCATTGGTAAGAAAATGCACAAGTCTCGCGAGCAAGTGCGAGATTACTGGGACATAAATGAAACGTTCATAGCACCCCCCCCCCTTTTTTTAGGAGTTAAAATACATGGTGTATTTTTAAATTAAATAACCATTGATCAAACTGCATTTTTCAAATATTTTAACACTATCATATAAAAAATGTTACATGTTTTTTAAACTCCACCACACCTATTTTAAAAATTCCAAACAATGATGTTCTCTGTCCCAAGTCCATCAATATTTTGTAATTTTCAAAATAGCTTAGATGCAGTTTGGAAACACATTAGTTGTGTTAATTAGTGTCATAAACGTCATAAAAAAGGCAGTTTGGCATATATATAACTTGTTATAAAATATGGAAATTGAGGGGGGGGGGGGGGGGGGGGGGGTTACATGTACGATTACAAAGTTCATGCCATATGCACCTGTCCTAATTGTATGATAAAATAGCATGTCTTCATAGTCTGACAGAATAACTTTAAAAACATTAATCACATTAATTACAAGACAATTTCTTGTGTTGGATGTGCATATAGGTTTTTCCCTTCACAGTTCTTGCGATAAATGCTTTATATCGGTCAGATTTGGCAAATTTAGTAGCTTCTCTCCCTCACATAGTTTAATAAATTCGTCTGTTTTCTTGTAAGAATAATCAATTTCTAAATTTGATTTTAGAATTTTAATCAGTGCTGTGGTTTGCAGTCGGTTATAATATGTATTCGATACCATAATTTATATCACGTATGCCTAAGGGGTCATCCATAATTGTCAACCATTTTCCAAAGTGTGCAAAAAGCACACTTTTTGAGACCCCCCCCCCCCTCAAAAAGTGTACATCAACCATTTTCAAATTCCCAACAAGAAGATCGACAATCAAGTTTATGAGCAAATTTAGTTCAAACAATGAGCTCTTTAATATTGGTACTCCTATTTCTTGTTTTATATGAATGATATGTTTTATAAATGTGCAAATCTTGTGTACATGATAGATTTTTGTTTTTATAGAAAAAAATAAAGATGTCTCTGTCTTATCTTGTCGTCTTTTCACGATAAAATAAAACCGAACTCCGCGGATACGAAATCCGGAAGAGAAAAAAAAGAGCGTACGGTAAAATTGTCGATTTTTTACCCCCCTCCCCCTGAGCGTGCTTTTTGCACACTTTGGAAAATGGTTGACAATTATGGATGACCCCTAAGTAATGTGTAAAACTTGCATTATGTTGTCCCAGTAGCACGACTTTACGTGCCTTTAATATGAAGCCTCAGTTCCACTAATGGAAATGATAAGTATTCCCACTTTTCAATATGGAGTCCTTGAATGTAATAACAATGACCATCTGTATCTATAAATCATGTGACACATGACAAAAGATATTTGTCTACCCCCATGTGTTACTTCATAGTACAACTTCACAAAAATAGCTGTGTCTAGAAATAGGGGGAATGTAAAGGCAAATGAAACTTAATTGGAAGCAGTCAATAATTTTTTTAAACTTTGGCTCGTTTTAAAATACAATGGAAAGTTTTACATGTAGGCCTATGCTATGTTCAACACAATTTGACAAAGTTAATTATAGCTGACCAAGGTAGAAAAGTTATGTTTGGTGTTAAATGACAAAGTAGAATCAGAAATATTTCTTTTTAAAACTAATAATATATTTTTAATATACATGTACCGGGTACTTCCATTTTCTAAATTACAATTGTGAAATTTGTGGTTTCCACCAATCACACATAATTAACTTGATTAAGAAAGTAACATTGTAAATTTATCTGTGTAATAGGCCTTCAAAAAAGGCAAGGTCTGTTTTTGTATAAATATACAACTTGGTTGACTTTATAGGTACTGTCCAACACTGTTATAAAGTGTTGGGTTAACTTAATAATTCCTAAAAACAGACATTACTGCATGTGCCACGTGAAGTTTATGGACATTTATTTATACAACTACTGAACATCTGAAACGTTCACGGGCACTGGAAGTTAATGTAAATATATAGTATGTACATGTATACATGCACATACTATATATTTACATTAACTTCCAGTGCCCGTGGAAACGTTGTCTTCTTTTGTGTGGGACTCACAAAATATTCAAGATATAAAATTCTTCATTACCGAATTTGAAAATATAACAACTTAGGATAAAAATGGGTGGTTTCGTCCCGATTACATATTCGCACCTAGTGGATTCGCACCTTTACCTGTACGCCCCAAGTGGATTCGCCCTGAGTGGTTTCGCCCTTATTGAGTATGTAGCAACAGTGGTCGGAACGATTGAACAGTGCATGCTCTCCGTTAACGATGAGCAATTAAATTGAATTGAAATTAAGGGATGAATGTTATATATTAATTTACCGACGCCCAAGGTATGTTCATTTTGATCATTATACCAACAATTTTTGGATGTTTACAGCGATTTTTTTCCTTATATAACTGGTACTGATAAACGGTACCATTCCCAATGCCAAAAACCATTGATTTTTCCCAATTTTGAGACTAAAAATTCCCAATTTACTTGTCGAAAAATAGACCGCTGACATCGTAATTTACTTAGTCTGAAACGTTGTACAAGTTAACTAAAATGTTTATTAAATCGAAAGTACAGATCATGGCAGTGCACGTTTTGTAGAGCTATGACGATTCAAAAATGAGGCTACGACGATTCCTTATGTAACACAACAGCAAATATTACCGTAAAAAAGTTTTTAAAGGGATGACTACTTCTTGTTTTGTTCTCTTTTTTTCTTTTCTTTTAGTTGAAATCATTTGCAAATACATTGGTAGAAAATTCCCAATTTGTTAGATTTTGACGCTATTTTTCCCAATTGAATGGGTACCGGTACCAGTACCAGTGGGTAGAAAAAAATCGCTGGTTTACATATGGCAACAGTGGTCGGGACGATTGATCAGAGCATACTCTCTTTTAACGATGAGCAATTGAATGAAATTAATGAATATTATACAGTATATTAATTTACCGATGTCCAAACTATGTCCATTTCTATCATTATACCAAGAATTTTTGCCATGGCAAGTTGCATTCATTGTGGAAAATCAGTAAGTAAAAATTATCATATGAAACAGAATTTGCATTATGTAGATAAAATTAGTGTGTCTATTATGTGATTTTATTAATCTTGGATATATCACGAAGCTCAGTGGTAGTATTTATGCCCATTTCTCATAAATATTTCTACTTTATTGATAAAATTGCCGACTCCTGTGGATATATTTATATAAATCTCGAAATGAAGAATTCAATTTATAGCATAAACTTAAAGCAGCAATATTTAAGTGAAAGTAGTTGATCATTTTAAAAAAGTGAGAATTTTGATGTTAAATCGTTATAATTTTAAGATATGTTAAATTGTTATATTATTGGGGCGAAACCACTCGATTATAAGGCAATGTTCTACCTTATGTTACCTGCATTGAAATTAGGACGAAACCACTTGGTGCGAATCCACTAGGTGCGAATATGTAATCGGGACGAAACCACCCGCATTCGGATAAAAACTTATACTAGACCTAACGCTGTTGAAGATGAATACTGATTAGTGATTAGAATGTAAAGTTCTTATTTTTCTGTTCTTTCCAATTTAGAAAAAAGGGTTCTGACTCTTTTTTTTGATTCCTTGCCAAGAAAACACATATAGAAAACAAAGTATTCACAATTGTTAAAAAAAATAGTGTTACCTGTACTTTGTTTTGGTGTAAAACAACACTGTGTGCAATATAGGAATATGCGTTATTATTCTTTCCAGCAGACGATGTTGATCAATTGTCACGTGATCATCCAAAGTTTAAAGCATGTCAAAGACTAAGACTTGTCATGCGCATGCGGTTGCTATCAACAACAATAACCTACTTCCGATTGCATCTGCATTTTGAAAAAGTTAAGTGAAACCGTGATTTTCCCCCTCGTTGTGATATTTGTGAGTATTTCAACAAATTTGATCTTGAGTATGTTTACATTAACAAGATACACTTTTTAGTTAATAGTGTAATTCAAGAGTACAATTTTGCAGTATACAGTGAATTTGGAATGACAACAATTTTAAAATTTCAGAACTACCTAAAATGCCTACAAATCCAGACGAACCTTACTATTGTTCACAGCAAATAAACATTCCACCATCATTACCCGATATTCTGAAACAGTTCACCAAAGCTGCGATTCGCACTCAACCAAAAGATGTCTTGGCATGGTCAGCTGCGTAAGTATTTAAAGTAGGCCTAATGAAAATTGTTACACAAAACACAATACTGTTTATCATTTTTTTTTTTCATATTGCATAGAAAGTCCATCCATTCAAAATATACTGTGAATGGTGTATCCATATTCATCCAACAAGACAAGAGATGTATATCTTAACTGCATAAAAATTGATGGATATTCGATAAATAAAATCAAACTGTCGTTAGAATTACATTATAAAAAGTAATATCATGACTTGTTTAAAGGTAATTAGGTCAAAGGAGCATTGTCACAAGCCACAGCAGAAACATATATGCTCCTCTCCCCTTTCAAAGGAGAATACAGTTCAGCAGTGGTTTGTGACAATGGTCGAAAGAGATGTAATCATTATGAGTATGGACATGTTTACATGTAATCATCTATCACATTTAGATGATTTACTGTCATCCAAAGTTTGTTATGTATATGTCATGGATGCCTTTTCCTTGCAGTCAAGATGCATGTTTGTAACAATTTCATACGTGTAATCACAGGATTATCGGTAATTTTGTCTGTAATATTAGGGGTCTATAGCATACCACCCTTAACAAAAAACAAACAGATGTTTTTTTACTAGGGGATCGTATGGTATAGACTCCTACTATTATTACAGATAAAATGACTACTGGTTCCTGTAGTGTAATAAACTTCTTACCAATCATCATGATAATTTATGTCTACCACAGTAAATCATCAAAAAGTGGTTTTATAAATACACATTCATGCTTTTATTACAGAAGAATAAAAAAAAAATTGATTGCATCAAGTTTGTTCATTTTTTCAAATATTTTTTTTCTTCAAATTATAATTTCATGGATGAATGATCAATTCACAGATATTTCAAAGACATGGCGAAAGGAGAGACACCACCCGTGAAAGAGAGGCTTGAAATGCCTGTTGCCACACAGAAAACTGATACCGGTCTCACACCAGGTCTTTTGAGAGTGTTAAATAAACAGGTATGACATCATTGTAACAAATCTTAAGAGCCTAATTATATTATCTCTTTTATGTGAAAGTAATTACATGTTCCAAGAATATCTGTGAATTTGACAGTAACTATGTTGTTAACCATTGGTTTATATACTTTCATTGTAATTCTTACAAAATATACATTTTCTGGATATCAAATTCATTTGCCATTTTAATATGTTTGGCCTATTAATTCAAATATAATTGAAACTTACAGTTTTGGCTGAGCACCAAACATAAAATATGTCACTGATTTATCCAAGTGAATAATTCCTTTCCATCCTCCCTAATCATGATTTAATTCTAATTCAATTGTTTAGGTGGAACATTTTTTCGTTGACTCCAAGGTTGGCCTTTTCAGTTCCTTATGTTTAGCCAAAAAGTTTTCGGTTTTAAATTCACCAATACTTAACTTGATCACAGGAGATATTGATGTTTGTTCACAGATTGTTTTCACTGTTCAGTCTTTTTATCTACCGCAGATTACTTATGATTTTTACACTGGTATGTAATTTGATGAATTTAAATCACCATTCAGCATCAATCTGTGTGAATGTGAAAACGTGTGTTATTCTCCAAAGGACTTGAATTGTTATAAAGTAGGCCATCCGTAATTTTTTTTTGATTTGTTGCAATGTGACCCATCATTTTTAGTACGGAGTGGGTAGGTAGGTGAAAAAAATTTCAGTCCAACTCAAAATGATAAACCCTCTTTCCTTACATGCAAGGAAACAAATATATTATACGTTACACTTCATTCAGTTTAAGTCACTGACAAGATGACTAACTCCACTACAATTATCAATGCCATGTTTTGAACTACATGTTCATGGTGTTTATTTATTTTTTGATTTATAAACAAAAATATAGCAAAAATACTTTTGATAGAATTTGATCGCATAAGTCACAAGAAATTAAAAAAAAAATTTAAGGATGGCCTTCAGTAAAATAAAAATTTTAATTTCGCGAGAGGGAATTAACATGTTAGTACATACCCCTCTGAAGATAAACGTGATATTTGGTGGAGTATAATCACAGAGGAGAGATCTGAAGGACAAGCATACACAGACTGTATCACTTTTATTTAAGACAGTTATATGTGACGTATTCTGTTTCTCTTCCAACTCTATTTTTATGTTAGTCACTTAAATTGTTTATTTACTTTAGAAATATGAATGTGAAAGGTATCAAATAAGCAGTGGACAACATCACAAGATGCATACTTGTCAGCATTTAATGTATTCACAGTAATTGAATACATCAAAAGAACAGCGAGAGAATATGTTGGGTCACAACCCAGTATTCCATGTAGTGGTCATAGATGTTCAGCCTGTAAACTGAGAGGTCACTGGATGTAGACACTTGATGTTACATGCTAGGTCCTTGGACATAGTACTTTTACAACATTTTCTCAGTCCACCCAGAATTGAATGGCTATTTAACTAACTTTAGGGGAGTTAAGCTGGGGCAGACTTGTGTCCCCTCCAGGGGAAGTTCACGACTCTCATCACTTAGCAACCAAAGAAAACAGGTCTTCTCAGACTGGGTGTCTTGGTTTGGGAACGATGTAACCTTATATAACTGTGATTAATCAGTCACTTCTATTCCTTGATGGAATTAGGGTTTGTTTGATAAAACTTTAATAAATGACAGAAATAAACTTTATGGTAACAGATTTCTGCCACTCACTTGTCAAATGATTATATTGACTTTTCAGAGCTCTTTGTAACCAAGCTCATCTTGGTGTACAATATACATGTAACCAGAAAGGTATATCAATTTCATTTTAAAGGTATATCAATTTCATTTTCTACCATATCCTTTTTTCAACATATTTTTCTTGATATGTCAGCTTAAAAATATGACTAGTCAACATAATTAAATTTGACAAGTCAACACAAAAATCTGATAAGTCGACATAATTATTTGACAAGCCAACAATGTGTATGACAAGTCATCATAATCACCTGACAACTCAAAGTTTATATAACATTTTTTTCTTGAAGATCCAAAAATCTACATCATTATCTGACAAGTTGATGGCAGAAAATATTCCTGAGATGTGAATTATCTCAGTATTAAGATTTTAAAAGAAAATATATTAAAACATGGACTTCAAACTTATGTACATAATTTACCTCTCAATACATGCATAAATAAATACAATTAATCTTGTCAATATCATTATAGCTTGGACCAAAGAAGACGGTATCATTAAACTTAATTCAGGAGAAATGGGCTGATGTGGCACTCCCCAAAGAACAGTTTGATGACCTGGTCAGAATAGGCAGTTTTGGAGGCGAGGTTGAATGGAATAAATTTTTTGCCCTTTGTGCATCAGCACTTGGTGAGGTAAGACTTAAAAGTCTGTTTATGAGTATGAATTTAGAACATTCAATAATACCAGGCTTCATGTGTATAAAGTTACAACAGACTTAGGTCAAATTTTCAAACATGAAATATTGATTGATATATATATATATATATATATATATATATATATATATATATATATATATGTATTTATGTAAGTCAGTAAACTTTATAATGAGGTTGATTCAAAGTGTTAAAAGGTACTGTTGTGCAAATTTTACAAGCAAGGGGTACATGTACAAAATAAAATTTTTGACTTGTGTACATATATACATCTATAGCTGCTCAGTTTAACATCCTTGGAGCGAACTTTCATAACGAAAAATGGAGGTCTCATATTTGTGAAGAAGTTGTATGTCAAAAATGTTTTCATTTATTGCTTAGAGAATCTTGAGGACAGATGAAAGAATGAAAATTTATATGAATTCCTCTTTTTTCCTAGAACATTACAGATGCCATGAAAACAATCTGCGAGATTTTAACGGCAGATCCTGAAGGCGGTCCCTCTAGAATTCCATTTCCATTGTTTAAGGATCTATACACCTACCTAGCTCAGATTGATGGTGAAATCTCACAGCAACAAATCAATGAAGTCTGTAATTACCTTAAATATCATGTGTAAGTATCATTCATAGCCAACTCTTTTATTCACATTTTGTGATTTTGGATCTCAACCTTATTTTGATATGAACCTCCTCATAAATTTTGTGTCAGATGAATGAAATATCTTTCTCCAAATAAACACAGATAACATGAAGCTAGTAGAAGTCACCAGTTTCACTGTGAATAGGGCTCAGAAAAAAAAATATACACATAGTGAAACATCCCCTAAACCATATGCTAACTAACAGTGTTAACACACAGAACATGCTCTACATTTGCAGACATCTGGGATCCTAGACATAAAATCTCTTCATGATGCGCATCATCTCTATGATATTATCAGTCTTACGGATCAAGTTTTTCTCTGAGCTTGCTCTAATTCCTATGTAACTGGAATGACACGTTCTGATTGGCTACATGTAACAGGGTGGTGGTAAATAACCAATTCTACCACCTGAAGGCATCACAGTGGCTTTTCCTTAAGGTTAAATCCCTATGATGTACACTGTAATGATACTGTTAAAAGAAATAAATTTGTTATGTAGGTTGCATAGAAAGTAAATTTGTGAATTTGGTCTTATCAAGGTGTACAGGTTGCATTTCTATACATCCTTCAGCCTCATGGTATACCATACTTAAATACAGCCTCAGTAAATTTCCGTCTGCCCGGATTAGACCTATAAGTATAACTAATATCATATAACTATCAACAATCCATGTTTTGATGTGTCTGAGTAGTGCAGAGGTAGCGCTCTCACTTCTCACTGCTGCGACCCAAGTTTGATCCCCATGATCGGCAGTGGTTGTATGTGAGAGGGTATGGCGGTCGCCCGCTTGGACACTTGAGTTTCCTCCGGGTACTCTGGTTTCCTCCCACATAAATGACCCCCTAGTGCAAACATTCGTGCATCTAAGGACCCCATTGGAAATGAGCTTTCGAGCTTTCATGGGTTATTCTTGGTATTTATGTATGTATGTTTGTATGTATGTATATACCGAATACATATTTATTTATTTGATACTGTTGACTTCACAGACTGTGATCCAACTTTCTGGATCACCACACTGTGGTGCTCTGAATTAATCCAGATCATGTCTCTCTGAAACTAATGATGCCACAATGCATCAATGTACATTTTTGTTGAAAGTAATCAACTGCCAACCAAAAAAATTATTTCACTGTATATTTCACTTTTTGAAAATTATGAATACATTTATTATCTTAGAAATACATACCATACAGCGCTTTTTGGTTGGTTTTTTTTTGGGGGGGGGGGGGGGGGGGGGGGAGGTCCCGCGGATCTAAAATTTGGCCATTTGCTTGCTCAAGGGAATGCTAATCATTTTAGCAGAATAAATTTTGGCAGACAGGAAGAGTTATTTCTCTTGCAAATACTGAAGTCGCATTTGGGTGCATATTTGGCATGTAAAACTTTGGCAGAAAGCTATCTAACTGCTAAAATAAGCCAAATTTATCACCCAGTGGGAAAAAACCAGCTATACAGTATTTGAAAATACATAAAGGCCTAAAGGGGGATATGATAAATTTATCAATTGCTACAGTAATTTACTTGATCCAAAAAGTTGACAGGAGCAGATCATCAGATCAAACAAAATTAAACCGGTAAAATGTACAGTAGATATTTCATCATCAACAAATGTGAAGTTAGAGATTGTTTTCAGGTTTTCTGAAAATGAATATATATGCTACCACTATAGTTTTTTACACTTCCAGAAAGAAAAAATTAAGGGAGCATATACTTGCCAATTTCTCTGTTCATCCATGCTAATACATGTATCTTTTTTCATTGTTCACTGGATTTTGATCAAACTGTACACAAGTCTTTCTTATAACCTAATTTAAGCCTTTGGACGAAGGTTACTAAAGGTCATTTTCAAAGGTCAAGGTTATTCAGGAAATATTACAATAGTAATACCCACATATAGTTAAAGTCTTTCTAATTCACACCATCTTCACAAGTCAAGGGTTATTGATTCGTTACCTCACACTAACCCTTGACATCAGTCGCTATTTAAAAGTTGGGCTCGAGAAGAAGCAATATGATTGGTTTGCAGCCTGAAGCTGCAAACCAATCAGACAACGGCTTTTATAATCGGTCGAAAACAAAACTAAACAGTAAACACGCATGGCGACGGCATTATGGTGTAGAATTTGTGGCCAATTAGTACAAGACGGATACCGTCGATTGATTTTCGGGAGTTCGTTTTGCTTGAAGAAACAATTAGACGAGGGTTTGGGGTATGAGCCGAATGAAAATGATGGATTGTCGAAGTACGTTTGTCGACTATGTTTTAACAAATTAAACAAATTGTCCAAAATAATGGAACAACTTCGTAAGATAGCGATTTACCACTGCCGGTTTTAGTCCCAATAAAAACATCTTTTCCTTCTCTGATACATGATATCGAAAGCTTTTGGTTTTCAGTCAAATGATCGATTTCATGTTTTTCACATATCTTTTCGTCAACGGACGCCATTTTTTTACTTTCTGTTTATTCCCTTACGAAACTTTCATCTGAAACAAGAAATCCCATTGGCTGATTGATTTTAGTGTATTGCGTCATCCTTCTTCTCAAGCCCAACTTTTAAATAGCGACTGATGTCAAGGGTTAGTGCGAGGTAACGAATCAATAACCCTTGACTTGTGAAGATGAATTCACACATGATTTGGTGTTTTGGGGTGACAATCGTCAGTTTTACTGATTTCTCTTTCAAAAGTAGATACCCATCTTACTTTTTACAAATGCTTCATTTTCTATTTAATTCACCTTATATGCTATAAAGTATGTAGAAAAGTAATAGTAATGTGCCATAATGAATCAAATCAATCACTACATCCCTGCAGACCTTGATATTCAGTGTTTGGTGCTAAAATGTATACATATGAACTCCAACCGAATTCGGATTGTGCATCCTATAGATTATATATACATAGAGATCCCTATAAAATGAGCAGCAGTTTAATTACTCTGAAGTATTACTGGTTTGCCGAGTCCTAGACAGAGAATCTTGTTCCGGAGGTAGAATTTTCCTATCACATACAAGTAAATAATGAAGGATTATTTTTCTCACATTTTACCCACAGTTTAGTGCATAAAATCAGGAGCTTTGCGAAAATTCTAAATTATCTAAATTCAAAAATCTAGTTGCCATGATTATCAGACTAGTGATTTATGACAAAGGAAACTCATCATTTTATTTTCCAATATTTTTTGGAGTCATCCTGAGTCACTGGGCACAGCGCGCTTGGATATGTCACAAGGGACTTGTGAGCCGCATCACGCCTCTAACAGACAATAGAAAACATCCTCTAAAACATATAATCCTTATACTCAAAAATCATAATTGTGAAAATATTTAAAAATATTTAACTTCCTTTGGACCTTCCAGTACTTTGATTTTTCTTTTTCAGAGATAAACAGGATGGGTATGTCCAGCCTCGGAACTTTCTTGGAGCAGAGTGTCCAAAATTATCGAATCACTGAAGTTCAAAATATGATATTTTCTCAATCATTATTGTTACTTAAACCATTCTTTACAATGCATCACAAAGGAAAAGGTGAATGCTAAAATTTTAGTGTTCAAAAGTTTACAAACAGTCACATGTGAATTACAGACCACTGGAACCATGATGGACAATTCTGTTTCGTTGTAGAGAACATTTCTCTCTAATATTTTCTATACAGTAATTGATATACAGTGTATTTAAAATGTTGTATATAATGTTTATGTATATGCAATAAAATTCAAGTTTCCGACTTTAGAAACGTATTATTATTATGCTAATATGCTTGCTTTTTGTCCCCCTCTTTCTATTTTACCCCTCGGTTATAAAATGTACTACATCTAGCTTTGGTCAATCTTCCTGGAAATAGCTTGTTATTAATTGCTAATTAATTAATTTTTTTTAAAAATTAACACACCAATTTCAAACAAAATTCCAAGTGGAGATAACTATAAAAGAGTAAATTTGAGTTGGGTCCTTTATATGGTGGTTAGTAAGGTTCAGTTTCAGCCAGAAAGCTCAGTTGATAGAGCACCTCACTATCGGATTTGTTTGTTGCGTTTTCTCCCTTCCTGTTACATATTTTGTTACTATAGTGCATACAGACCAGAAAAGTTGAAGATGAAAATGCCTGCCAGTAGAGAACCACTGAACTTTATAGTGTGGAATAAACTTCCTAGGAGAGAATATCTAATGTTTGAATATTTAGTTCACGTAATTATTGACTATTGCATCCAAACTTTTTAATTATAAACAAACTTTACAATGCCTAGAAATAGACCATCTTGTACTTAATCCACCTACTTGTTCGTTGTCTTCTTTCAACTATAGTCCATCTGGACATGTCATTACTGGTGATGTTGATATAGTTAAAAATGATGACCTGAACTCACTTATTTTAGATGGTCTTAGATTCAGGGAACCTGAATTGGTGACAAAATTTCATCTCTGTTATGAATTCTGTTGAAGATTATGCCAGACGATGAGCTAAATATGAAAAAGAACTTGATACATTGTCAGAATGGATTAAAAGTGTAAGAGGAATATTAAAACCCTGTATTAGTCGCATCAAAACAAACGTACATACCTATGGAGCGCCAAATTAACATAAACTCAAATAATTTAAGATATCTTCAATTATTTGAAGATCTCATCAATTCATTTGATGCGCGCAACAATTTAATTAAAGATCTCTTCAAATAATTAATGATATCTTCAATTCTGAATTATTGTGTGCATTAATTGATAATAGCATTAATTCTTCAGCTGAATTGGTGCGCGCTTTAATTGAATTAATGATCTCTTCAAATGAATTAATGATATCAACAATTGACTTGATGCGCGTTACAATTTGTTATAATTGATATAATTCGTGCATTAAATGAATTGATGAGAGCAATAATTGAATTGAGGCACGCATTAATTCATTTGATGATATCAATAATTGATTTAATGTGCGCATTAATTAATTCAATTATTGTGTTCTTCAATTGAATTAATGATATCTTTAATTCATTTGAAGAGAGCAATAATTCTTTTAGAGAGAGCAACTATATAATTAAAGATATCATGAATTCAACATATCCACAATTGAATTAATGATCTCTTTCATTGAATTGTTGCTCTCTTTAAAAGAATTGATGCGCGCATTGATATCTTCAATTATTCAAATGTTAATTTGGCACTCCATACATACCATCTATCCTTCTGTGTTTAGTAAGCCAGAAGTAATAAAAGAATACGATAGGTTACATGAGGAATATCTTTTGGTTTCAGCTGATAAAGCTTGTAACAACATTGTCTTTGTTTGTAAGGCTCATTATTACAACTATTTTAAACAAACTTGGCATTAATTCCATATTTGGTAACCGTACCTATACTTCAACTGCTCTTTCAAAAGATGAAATTCTTCAAAATCATGCTTCCGTTTTAGAAACAAACATTTAATCATCCAGTCAGTGGGGAAAATGGATATGAGTTACCATACCTATACTGGATTCCTAAACTTCACAAAAACCCTTTCAACGATACATTACTGGATCCAGTAAATGTTCTACTAAGCCCTTATCTTTGCTCCTCACGGAAATTTCAACAGCTGTAAAGGAGAAACTTTAAACGTACTGTGCCACAACATCTACCAGAAGTGGTGTATATCAAATATGGATTCTAAAAATTTCTAAAGAATTTTAGTAAATTTGACATTGCAAAACTATTCTCCAATCAACAACATCAAAACATGACTTTCAACACTTGACACAACCATTCCTTGCAATAAATTAAAGACTAGAATTTTGACATCATAGACAGTTGCTTCTTCAACAAAAAGGGAAATACTCATATCTAATGATCAATCATCTAAAATATTACTTCGTTAAACACCATTCTGATTCTACTCACAAGTACTCTGAAGTTAAAATAAAAAATATGCTGGAGTTCCTTGTTGACAATATCTTCGTGGTTTTTGGTGATCAGGTCTTCCAGCAGTCTGTTGGAATTCCCATGGGCACACATTGTGCTTCTTCGTTAGCTGACCTGTTTTTATATTCTTATGAAGCAGAATTTATTCAAAAGCTTTTACATGAGAATGAAAAAGCTCTTGGTGTGGCCTTCAACTCGACATTTAAGAAATATCAACAAGGTTTTATCTACTAACAATAATCATTTTCATTCATATGTCGTTTTGATATATCCATGTGAACTCAAAATAAAAGACACCACAAAGTCCTCCACATCTGCTTCATACTTAGATATTTTGTTGAAATTATATGTCAATGGCAAACTAACAACTCAACTTTACGACAAATGGGATGATTTCAGCTTCTCCATCGTCATCTTCCCTTATTTATGTAGCAATATTCCATTATCACCTAAATTTGGTGTTTATATCTCTCAACTGATTCGATACACAATAGCTTGTTCTGCATATGATCAATTTCTAATCAAGGCAGGCTACTGACAAACAAGTTGATGTTACAGTGATTTCAACATTTCACAAATTCTATAATCATCATAACGATCTAATTTGCCAAAACAACCTATCATATTAACCTAACCTTCACCTATCATTGGGTCAAATGCTGTCTGACATATTTCATACCGAGTGTTAGGCCGTTGTTGGCACACTGGTTTTGACTACGGATTACCCCATTTACCTGATCAAGATATAGGGCTCACGGAAGGTGTGAACGGTCGACAAATGATTACTCTTTCTAGACACCTGGTCCACCTCTGGTATGTCCAGGGGTCCGTGTTTGCCCAACTCTCTATTTTGTGTTCCTGATAGGAGTTGAGAGAATGATCACTGTTATCTTCACCTTTATAGGAGTTATGAGAATGATCACTGTTCGTTACCTTTACCTTTATAGGGGTTATGAGATTGATCACTGTTCATTGTCTTCACCTTTATAAGAGTTATGAGATTGATCACTGTTCATTGTCTTCACCTTTATAGGAGTTATGAGATTGATCACTGTTCATTGTCTTCACCTTTATAAGAGTTATGAGATTGATCACTGTTCATTGTCTTCACCTTTATAAGAGTTATGAGATTGATCACTGTTCATTGTCTTCACCTTTATAAGAGTTATGAGATTGATCACTGTTCGTTACCTTTACCTTTATAGGAGCTATGAGATTGATCACTGTTCGTTATCTTAACCTTTATAAGAGTTATGCGATTTATCACTGTTCTTTATAGAAGTTATGAGGTCGATCTTCACCTTTCATTTCACTACCTTGCCTCGTGAAGTACACAGACGTGAAGCTTAATGGTTCATGTTGGATGCTAACGAATTTGTTTGAAATGTATGTTTTATCCTCCACCCCTACAGATAGTGATACTACCACGTAAACAGATACCAAAGTAATTTAATAAACGATTGAACAGAGTGTGGTGTGAAAAGTTTTCATTATGCTACAACCCTTCTTTTAATGAAAATTCCCTCTCCAGTTGGATTACGCGGTAAGCATCAAAAGATTGCACGGGCGCCTCGATCGCCAGACAAGATATAAAAGGTATACACAAAGACTAGCAACTAAATTTCCATCACTTTTCTAGCATCCAATGTGAAGCTCAATTTCATTAAAGGTTCACAGGCCAGGTAAATTTGAAGGCGGTGCTTATTTTCCCGGTCTTTAACATCGTAAATTTGTAATACATTAATTCTAGATTTAGTACCTTATGCTGAAAAGAGCTAGGGAATGTAGACAGCAAGATGATTGGCTTCAAAAACTCAACCCTGAATATTCCGGAATTAACTGTGACTCAGTCAGAAAGGAACGGTAAACTTAATTCATGTATTAACATGTACCAGTTCTTCCTCTTAAGAGAGAAGTGATTATATATACCTTTTCCAGATCCGAATTTACATGTTCTACTTCGGGATCAAATACCATTGTATGAAATACCAAAGCTTTAAATCTGGTAACCCTAGTGGGGCTGACTCAATCTGATTAAAATAAGATCTTTGATCCGCTCCGTTAACGGAGCGGATCAAAGATCTTATTTTAATCAGATTGGGGGCTGACTGCTGTAACAACGACTTTTGACCTCATATATGATTTTTAAAATTCTATATACATGTATGTCTTTCTTTAACGTATCAAATACCCTTGTATAAAATATGAAAGCTTGTTTTTAAAAAAAAAAAAAAAAGTTCTATATTGAGTCACAACAAAAGTTATAACAGACAGACAGACAAACGCCCTTTTAATATACAACTTCCTTTCTGCACAATTGCATGAGTCAGTTGTGACCCTGGCCTCATAACTCCACGATATATATATATATATATATATATATATATAGGTGCCTATCTTTGATGGTCAACTACCTCTGGGTAAAATATGAAAGCTTCATGTTCAAAACTTTTCAACTTATTGTGTCATAATAAAACATAATAAAATCAGAAATTGAAGGTTTGTTGTGACCCTGACTTTTGATATCATGACCCGAAAGATATCATTCTGACTGGAAAGATATAGGCGTCTTCTTTAAATGGTCAACCACCTTTGTACAAAATATAGAAGCTTAAAAATTATGTTAAAAGCTATTAAATATGCATGCACATATCAATTACTGTGAACAGACAGACGGATGTACAAAACAAAATCTACAATCATCTGCTATTTTTGTATAAAACATGAAAGGTCTATGTTGAAAACATTTCGTGTCACAATGAAAACGGTGCAAAGTCACAAATTGAAGGACTGTTGTGACAAGCTACCCTTGGCCTCGTGACCCCCAAGGTCAACTATCTTTGAATCAAATATGCAAGTTTTATGTTGAAAACAATTCAAGATGCCGTGTCACTACAAAAATGACGACGAACAGGCGGAAATGTGATTCCTGTAAGGCTTCCGTGCATGTTTCATTTTAGGTTCTTACATTGAAAGGTGTTTTCCAGTTGAGAACTTGAAATTGTTACGATGAAAACTGAGTTATTATGTTCAGATAGATATAGATACATGCAGATACTTAAAAAAAAAAACACGCTGCGCCTTTTTCTTATAATAGAGTATTTTCTGTACAGAATTTGATAAAGTTACGACGAATAAGGTTCGAGTTATCACATCACAACACGTGCTGACGGCAGACGAACAAAGTGATTCCTATTGTAGGAAATTATTTAGAGTGCCACAAAAATTCAGTTACACTTTCATGTTCAAATGACAGGTTTCTAGGACGAACCCGCCACTTGATGGTCAATTTCTAACGTTAGTCCTTTGCTCTTAGACTGGTCAAACGACACTTGGTATTGATGCCACTCAGTTTTGACAAATCATATGCAGAAAACGTTATTCATTATCAAATGCATATTGAATACAGACTGGTAATTTGTCTTTGGTGATGTAGAGGTGTGACAGATAGGCCCAAGGTTAACACCTCTTACACAATCAGATATGTACATGTAGTGACAAGATGCCACAGAAAGTGCTACTCACTATAATATAGAAAGAAGACGAATCGGCGGAATTCATCACCCCTTTACCGTTCTTAGTCCACTCCACTTCTCCGAAAACCCTTGGCTTGTGAAGATGACCAAAACCATGCAGTGGTAAACAGTTTATTTTATTTTCTACATGATACAAAAAAAATTATCATGTCATAAAATAGTTCAATGTCACAGTAGTGGAAAAGTCCATTAATAATAGTGAGGACTTTTTTTTTTTTTTTTTTTTACGAAATCCTATCTCGTAATAGAGATGGTTATCGTCTTGTAAATGCATGGGGTGTCATCGATACTGAGAGAGAGAGAGAGAGAGAGAGAGAGAGAGAGAGAGACCTTTGTTGCCAAGCTCTCTTTTTATACGCCTGTGAAATGGCGTCTCCCGTCCGTCTGTCTGTTCGGACCTTGTAGGCAAAATACAAAATGAACGACTAAGATCAAAATTTACAAACACTGTAATTTCCTTATTTTTCATTTCTTGTAGACTTTCTTAATTAATATGTAAAGTACATCCATGGTTTATAAAAGTTGAATACATACTTATGACCTTGTGATCGGTATTTGATTATCAAACAGAATTCTTTTTTCCATCTTAGTCGTAAGATATTTTGTGAATAAGGGCCCAGGATATTACAACTTGGTACATTTGATCATCAATATAAGAGGAAGGTGTCTATTGTTTTTCAATGTCAAAGTCGTAGTATCAGTAGGCAAAATACAGACCGTTAAACTTGGTACACATAAACCTCATGCCAAGTGGAGGATGCCTTTTGTTCAAGGTCAGAGATCAAGGTCGTAGTTTCGAGAACCGGTAGTAGGAAAACATTGTAGACAGGATACAGACCGAACCGTTGTGGCTAGGACTGTCAAAGCACCTTATGCCAAACGGAGGATCACTATTGTTTTTCAAGGTCAACGATCAAGATCGTAGTATTATTTAGTATAAAAACATTGTTTTCGTTACAGATATAGATATTGCCCTGAACTTTAGTCACAAGTCTCTGAGGAATATAAGTTCAGTTTGCATTTCAGCTGGATTGGTACACCGTGACCGACTTTAGGGGTAAAAGTAGGTCAAATAGTTTTCCAGATTTTTTTCCGTTATGAATACAGATATTGTCCTGAAATTTTCTCACAACCACCCTCTCGGAGAAATACATAATCAGTCCACATTTCAACTTGATTGATGCACCGTGACCTATTTAGGGCTAAAAGTAGGTCAAATAATTTTCTGGAACCATCACAGATACTGCACTGAAGGTCTAACGGGCGTATGTTGTACCGTTTGCGGTATTCCTGTTTTCTAATGCCGAATGAGAAATCTGTTGCTCATGTGTAAATTTACAGAACATCTAGTTTGGCTACTTAATACCGGTTTTGACCGGTTCTATAACAGAAGAGCATTGTCTAAGCTGTATTAATTGTTCAGAGGGAGGGGACAAAATACTTTCAATTTCATTACAAACTTGCAATGTACAGTAGTTTAATACAAGACTATGTCTTTTAGAACAAGTCTGAACCCCCATCCCATGAGCATTCATTATTAGTGCAAGACCAATACTCCTACTAGTTCAAGTGTTTAAATTGGCGAGTGTATGATCTTTCAGACTTTTTAATCCTGACCTACCAATAACTGCAGGTATGCATAATAGTCTTTAGGTATTCAATGTACATGTATAACGACCATATTTCATATCTAGTAATAGGATGGTGGGATTTTTGCAATCATGGTGTCAATTTGAAGGGTTCATTGAATAAAAATAATCCACCATAGGCATTTTTCAATTTTTTTTTACTACTTGGTTTATTTCACCTAGAATTTAACATTGAAGTCTATGGGAAGAGCATGTTTTCATAATATATTTTTCAAAGAAATCATTCGAATCTCTTGGTAGAAAGATACACACACTTTCTCTTTATGAAAATGTGAAATAAAATTAATCATTTACCACACAAATTTTTAGAAAATTAGACTTTCCTTTTTTTAAAAGGCAGATAACCCTTCAAAAAAGTCTCAAGTGCAAAAAGGTCTGCTTCTTATCATTTACCAGTTTTATCATTATTTAACAATAAACATTTATGTTGATTTAAATCCTTCAAAATTGTTCATTATCCTTTCATTATACATTGAACACCTGAACTATACAATTTCTGTGGCCCCTCAGACACTTGATCTACACCAGATATGGTTCCTGACTGTGTACTCATGATTAGCTATAGTAAGCCATTGCCAATTTTGGTCCCAAAAGGCATACAAAGCCATATACTGGCACACCTCACATCTGATTGGGTAGCAGTGGTGGAACGCCATCGTTAATGGCCTCAATGTTGAACTGCGTGCAGAACTCTGTGGGCTCTTGGAATTTGAATGGTATCTTGTTCTTCTTGGTGGCCAAATATCTACACCTTTAAATCAGATGGATGCCACATCATCCATCTGCTGAACTTAAATTGGTGTGCAGTACTTTAGCCCTATACTACAGATGCTCACAGTAATTATATCTATATAAATATGCCTTGGCTTTAAAAGGGGCAGCTCCTACCATATGTACTCATCTATTGAGGTATACAACTAGGAATATCCTTTTCTTTTCTATTTTGGTTATATTGTGTACATAGTGGGGTTTTTTGGTATGTACATGTATTTGTAATTATATTGATGTAAATGCATTTTCTTTATAATCTCCTAAGGGATGAAATAAAGTATGAATGACTGAATGTAAAACTCCGAATCTTGTGATTATGGCACAAACCTACCCTAATGGCATTGACTGCACCTTCTGCATTATAATCCTGATCATGCTGTTCTTGAAATTTTTTTCGAAAGATTTTATCATGTAAAACTTTAATCCCCCCTTGTGATCCCACCATACCCTCCAGGGCTATGATTTATATAAACTGGAATACCCTAGGATACTTGCCTATCAACATGATTAATCACAGCCTAGCCGTTGGTGAGATTTTTAAAGACTTTTTACTATATATCCCAATGTAAAAGTTTAATTCCCTATTGTAGCCCTACCCTAACCCTGGGGGCCACAAATTGAACATTTGAATCTGCCCTTCCTGATGCTTGAATATCAACAAATAATCATGACCCTATTGCTATTGAGAATTAATTTTAACTCCCTCCATATAAAACTTCCCTCCCCTATTGTGGCCCAACCCTACCTTTGGTGGCCATGATGTGAACAAACTTGCATCTATACTGTGAAGATGCTTGCATATTAATATGATTACTAGTAATCATGGTCCAACTGTTCTTGGTAAGAAGATCGACTTCTCCTTCGCATGTAAAACTTTAATCCCCCTACTCTAACCCCAACCTACCCTTGGGGATAAGATTTGGACAATTCATAATTTTCAGCATGTCAGCAGGCTTCCACAGAAGTTTCATGTTTTTTTGCCCAGTGGTTCTTGAGAAGATTTTTTAGATGATCCCATCCTAATTTTTGCTTTCACTTGATTACCTCCCCTTGAAAGGAGATGGGTCATCTTTTGAACAAACTTGAATTCTCTTTATCCAAGGATATTCTGTGCCAAATTTGGTTGAAAATGACTCGATGGTTCTGGAGAAGATGAAATTGTGGAAAGTTTACAATGCCAAAGACTCCACCAAACACTACAGACCACTGACATTGTTGTTACACTGTGTAAAACGAATTTCACAAATCTGTATTATTTCACCATATATAAAACTGGTATATTGATACATTTTATGGCATGATAGTCTTAACCACGATGAGAAAATGAAGATTTATATTCCCATTAAAATGGTGCTCCGTCATTAGATGGAATGCTTCACATCATTGCTGGATAGATCTGTGTATCTATAGACGGTCAGTGACATCCATATCCGGCCATGTGGTGGAAGCCTACCATAATGTTAACTGATGGTGCTAATTCATGATTTTGCCAGTTGGCTTTCCTACAATTCACTGCGGTAGGATACCATGTTGAACAAGCCAGAAGAAGTACACATGGAGTAACTCAAAAATCCCTTTTATTTATGACCATTCTTCACTGTGAATGAAAACAAACAACATTTATCAGTTGGATATGCATTCCTCATGTATTTCAACAAGTTATGTACAAAAACACTAAATTGGAATCAAACGATCACAGATTTTGCCTTATAAAATGTGGCTTACAACCCCAAATCCACACTTTTCTCCGGAACAACAAGGAAATATGGAATTTGCCAGTGCAACTGTGAAAAGACAAGCTTTTCTAAAACTATGTAGTGAATAAAAAAACAGCTCTTCATTTGAGAGCGTAGCCCAGGGCTGCACACCAACACTTGATGATGCACTGGGGGAGAAACAGCATAGACATCAAACTGTTTGAACAGGATTTAACAAATGGTGCAAGAACTGGGTTAATATACTCTACACACTACTAATAGGGAATTAAAAAAAGACTCTTATAACATGTAAAAAGTAAACATAACATATGGATCTACCATTCCACTACGAGATTCGGAGATAAACAGAAAACACCCTCCTTAGTCAAGATTAGCTTTTCATCCTCTGAAACAGTCATCATGAAAATTGGTGTTAAACATTCTGTTAGATTGTCAAAATCTAACCATACAACAGGTGCCTGTAATAGACCTGTATCTGGTATACATGTAAAGTGAGACTCTAACCTAACAACAGGTGCCTGTAATAGACCTGTATCTGGGATACATGTAAAGTGAGAATCTAACTATACAACAGGTGCCTGTAAAAGAACCTGTAAAGTGAGAATCTATAATAATATCAACTCTTCAAAATGACTTATCTTATGCATCACTACAATACACATCTACTCTTATACATGTTTATGATAAAATTAAAACTCATTCTTTGTCAAATTCATATATAATAACTGATAAATATGTATGCGTGCATGAAGAGAGTTTTTACACTAGTAAGACAATGTTATAAATTCCCTTTTGATTAAATTTGTATACCTGATAATTCCTTTCTTGTGAATGACTACTAACAATTACACACACATAATTCTACAGGCACTGATGAGCATTACCATGAGTATACGACTTAAATCTTGGGCTCAAGAACAGAAATATTGCTTTTAGCTGGTAATTCAATAAATTTTTTGCACGAATTCAAAAATTGCAAAATACTTTTCATGTAAACACTAACAAATGTACCCTGGTCTGCTATTACATGTATAATGGAAGTTGTATCTTTATAAGGTACATTAGAACATGTACATATTTCCAAGTGATGAATAAGAATTATGCATCCATGTACAGTACATGTTTTTACACAGATCTTTATAAGCCTACAGGTCTATCACATCCAACACTGTACAACCAGTGTTTTACACATTTTTTGCCGACCGTATATATACAATTTTGCTTCAATCTAGATTATATCATTGTTCTTAAACTAATTTTTGCCACACCACAATACATTTATAAATGACCATAATATACACATATATATATAATGCCACTTCTGCACATTTATAATTGTCCTCTCTAAATGAAAGAACACATGGTTGAATAGAAGTAAACGTTGGGAGAAACTGTGCAACATATACACAAACCATTAGGCATATTATGAAAAAAAGGAACCCATATTAATAAGAGCAATAAAATTATGCAAGAAAAGATGTAAATGAAAGACACTGTAATATCTCTACCCATTAGCTGAGTATAAATGTCAGAAAATGTGGAAAATACCTGGACTAGACTTGAAAACAGTACCTGAATTAATGTCAGTGAAGTGATGCAGAAACAGCTCCCTAACCACAGAGGCAGCAAATAACACAAAACATGATGGAAGGTTCGGGGATTCAAATGTAAAACAAAAAGTGTGTGTGAAACATTTGTCATTGGTGTTAACATATTCCACTCCTGATAGATCCACCACCCAAATATGTTGCATCCCCATCATATATACTTCATGAAGGTATCTTTATGAATGTTTTAATTAATTTAAATGTTTACTTCCCTTAGACCTGCTACAAAAATGTGGAGTCTCTGTCCCCTGGAAGTGGACAGGTGCCATTATAAACACATATCAAACTTCTTTGTCAGTACAAAAACAAATTTTAAAAAAGTATTCAAGTTGTTAAAACAAAATAGCAAGTGTTGATAAAATATTGGACAATAACAGTAACTTAAAAATATTTATAATACCAGCAAAAATATTTTTATAGAATTCATTCCTTAAATTACCTAACAATGAGAAGAAACAGTTTTTAATACAGGTAATTTCTGTCAAATGCAATCTGCCCAAAAATCATTTTTGAAAAAAAAAGGGGGGGGGGGGGCATATCTTACAACATATAATAGTGTATCAGTACACATCACTAGAGACAATATAAAAAAAATGTAATAAAAAAAGACTTATGCTACTATCAGGATTTCAAGCATACCTAGCTGTCATATCAAAAGAAAATGCTCAAAATAAAATGCAGGATTTCCTTCATATAATTGCACCAAATCAAAACGCAACATTATTATGCAAAAGGAGAAGAGAGAAATATGCTAACAAAAATTAATGCAAAATCATCACGGAATAAAGTACTACATATTTTACTATCATAATAAAAGAGTCTTTACTTGCTCTAATGAATCATTGTTCTGATCAGAAAGTTTGTGGCCAACTTCTAATACACAAATACTTAAAACATGAGGCCAGTGTACGGCACATATATCTGATTACTTCCTAGTCCCCCACTTTCCTTTGATGGGTCATGGCAAGTTCACTGCAATAGCAAAAGTTGCACCCCCATTCACGATAAAAAGTCACACCATTCACAGATGGATGGAATATGACATTCCCTATAAAAAGTCTTTTCCAAAAATAGAAGTGCCAAATTTTTCGGTTGACAATTAGACAACTGACCAACACATTTCACCCCAAAACGTATGCAAACACGAGATGATTATAAAAAGTAAGTATCTGGAATAATCGTAACTGTTCATGTACATTTGTAGATTTCAGGCACAGAAATGCACTTGCAAAGCTGCAGATATTTCATGGAAGGCTGTACAAAATATTATAATATAATGATATACCATTCAGACACTACATCTACATTGTCTTCGAGTTCAGCAAGAGTTTAGCATTTCAAAAATACCCTGCTTCCTTAGAAACAGGTTCCACAAACTGTCTGATCAAAATCAATTCCACACCCTCATCTGTAGTTATATTTCATCTGCAATAAGCTGTACTATTTAATCCCTGGCTATGGAAGTGGAATTTTGCATTAAATACCTTAACTTTTTTAAATTATGAGATCCAGGTACACCTTACAAGTATTCAGTAAAAGACGAAAAACTTTATAAAAAAAAAAAAAAAAAAATATTGAGTAGGCAAAGCAGCATAAGAAAAATTATGCAAATATCTAAATGCTGAAATATTTCTACATACAAGAACACTTACACATGCAATGAAATTTCTTATGATACAGGGAATGAATTAAAAAATCATGAAACAATATTCCAATCTCTACACCTGCTACTAAATACAATAAAAATGTACATTCTGATCATACATACGCGAGGCTGATTCATTCAACCATACAAGATTCATTTACAATAAAGTTGTATATCAATCAATAGAGGCTTTAACCAAAATCTGAGGATTTCTTCAACAATTTCCTCAAAATGTTTTGATTTTTGTTGTCCGATTTCTTAATAAATAGCTTTAAATCAACTTCTCAACAATTTATCACAATAAAGGGCATATAACTCTACTAGAGACCCATTTAACAATCAGTAGTGGATTAATAAGCATTGTATGACTGAAATCTACAGATGAAAAGTAATTAATAATAACATGAGTACAATGGACATACAGAAAGGACTAACACTAATACATGACCACTGGTGCACACGTAAATAAGACAGGTACTATATCACTAACGGGACTTCAGGATGTATAGTAAATCTATAAAAGTATTCATTCACTCATTATCTCTCACCAATTCATGGATTTATACTCGCATCTAACCTTTACATATTTAAAAGATGGACAAAAAGGAACATAGCATTTCAATTGCATTCCTTTTTCCTATTAAAAGTTGGGAGATTAAAACATTTTTACATGATTATAAAAAAAAAATGACAAGATTTCAACATAAAAAAAAATATTTAAAAATCACTGAGACTGAGTTCTTCTCTATTAATGATTACACAGGAAACACTTCTCCTTTAGCTAGCTTTTGCAAGGTAAGCGATCATCTGATGATAATGCACACATCTTCTTTCTAAGTTGAAGCAATCCTTCTCCCACCACTACTGTCAGGAAGAGACCAATGTTTCCCGGCACATAGCTGCGTCATACACATGGTGTGTGTTACTACATCTGCTCACTGTCTATCACCATGAACAGAAAAAAGAAGTTGCCTCCCTTTCTTCCTGTGATACTCCTGATTCATGTGGTTTTCAACATTTCTCAAGACTGCCTGAAAATAATTAAAAAGATAAAAAGGGGTTATTCAATGTTGAAAAATATTCATCAGGTTAGTGATTCAGTGATTTTAAACATAAAAATTAAAGATACCGGCACCATTCCCAAAAGGTAGTCAAAACAATGCTGCATTTGTAGAGTGTTTGCCAGTTCCAAGAAAAATAAATAATTACAACAAATCTGGTTCTGTTTAATGCACATAAATTAATTTCTAAATTTTGGGGTCTACTAGATTTGCAGAAATAATTTTAGCAAATATGAATTCTTAGAAAATACTTCTCCTAGCTGTCCTAAAAATAGTATTTTGACCCCATTTTGCAAACAATAAGTCAGGACGAAAAATTATTGCAGATTTATGATACAAGTATAACCATTTAGGCATGAGAGCGGGGGCTGCTTTACTGTTCCCAGAATTTAGGCATGAGAGCGGGGGCTGCTTTACTGTTCCCGGAATTTAGGCATGAGAGCGGGGGCTGCTTTACTGTTCCCAGAATTTAGGCATGAGAGCGGGGGCTGCTTTACTGTTCCCGGAATTTAGGCATGAGAGCGGGGGCTGCTTTACTGTTCCCGGAATTTAGGCATGAGAGCGGGGGCTGCTTTACTGTTCCCGGAATTTAGGCATGAGAGCGGGGGCTGCTTTACTGTTCCTGGAATTTAGGCATGAGAGCGGGGGCTGCTTTACTGTTCCCGGAATTTAGGCATGAGAGCGGGGGCTGCTTTACTGTTCCCGGAATTCAGATCACCGTAGCTACAGGAGCAAAGGAAAGTTCCTAGATTTGACCTTTCATTATAAGAGCAGCAAAACACTTTTAACCATTATTAGTTCATTATAGTGCCTTGATATAATTATCACAGATCTAACACAAGTTAAGATATCTTCAGAACAACACATTAGAAAATATAAAATCCAGTAGATCTGATTAACTATTGCAAATTCCTTATTCTATACAAGTACTTAAAATCGCGAAATGACGCATAAACATCAATTCATGAGACATGGATTTGTGGAGGAACTATTATTCAAAAGTTTGTACATGTATTACATTAATTATAGCGAGTAACTTTATTTTGCAAGTGGTGCTTCTCACAAAATTACATGATCATAATAATTTAAGAATCTATGGTATTTTGATTCTCCTAGGCCCTACAGTAAAAATTTCTGAAAGACTTATCTGCACCTTTTCACACAAAATATGGAAGTTATAAGAATTGTTCCTGCAGAGAAGATACCTCAATGAATGTAAACTTCACACAAGAGTACCGCACACAGTACAATATACGCCAGTCAGACAGTGAAATTCAACCTGGAAGAATATTGTGCACTCTGAATTGATACAACACACATTCTGAATAGAAAAGTTTTAAAGTGGGTCATGGTGCACCAATCCATCTGACATGTGAACTGATTATGTATTTCTCTGAGAGTGATGTTCTGACAAAATGTCGGCTCAATATCTATCTATGATGATAAAAAGTCCAGGAAACCATTTGATCTACTTTTAGCCCTAAAATAGGTCATGGTGCACAAATTTAAATAAGTTGAAATATTTGAAATGTGAACTACATGTATGTATTTCTCTGATAGAGAGGTTGTGACTAAATTTCAGAGCAATACTTGTGACCATACCAACAAAAAAATCTGGAAAACTGTTAGCCTTTGACTAAATATCAGGGCAATATCTGTATCCGTAATAAAAAAAACCCTCAGAAAACTGTTTGACCTATTTTTAGCCCAAAAGTAAGTCAAGGATGGACCAATCCAGCTGAAATGCAAAGTGAACTTGTATTCCTCTGAGAGGAAGCCCTTGACTAAATATCAGGGCAATATCTGTATCCGTAATGAAAAAAAAGTTTGAAAAACTATTTTTAGCCCAAAAATAGGTCAAGAATGGACCAATCCAGCTGAAATGCAAAGTGAACTTGTATTCCTCCAAGAGGAAGCCTGTGACTAAATTTCAGTGCAATATCTGTATTTGTAATGAAAAAAAGCCCAGAAAACTGTTTGATCTATGTTTTCCAAAAAGTAGGTCAAGGATGGACCAATCCAGCTGAAATGCAAAGTGAACTAGTATTCCTCTGAGAGGAAGCCTTTGACTAAATATCAGCGCAATATCTGTATTTGTAATGAAAAAAAGCCCAGAAAACTGTTTGACCTATATTTTCCAAAAAGTAGGTCAAGGATGGACCAATCCAGTTGAAGTTCAAACTGAATTTGTAATCCTCCAAGAGGAAGCCTATGACTAAATTTCAGGGCAATATCTGTATCCATAATGAAAAAAAGGCCCAGATAACTGTGTTACCTACTATTAGTTCTAATGTAGATCATGGACGGATGAAACAATCCAGCTGAAATGCAAACTGAAATTGTATTCCTCTGAAAGGAAGCTTATATGTGTAAATTTCAGGGCAATATCTGTTTTTGTTAAGAAAAAAAGTCTGTAAAACTGTTTGACCTACTTATAGCCCTAAAGTAGGTCAAGGATGGACCAATCCAGCTGAAATACAAACACACTTTCACAATTCTTGGGGGAGACATTGTGACCAAATTTCAAAGTTGTACATGTATCTGTTACGGAAAAAAGTTCGGAAAACATGACCCCGGACAAACAGCCAGCCAGCTGCATGGACAGCGCCATAACATAATACGTCCTGTCTAATGAAAGGAGTGTAAAAAAGGAGTGAAGCATTCAACACCTTGTAGACTACTATAAAATGATTTGTAAGCAATGCAATATATATATAAAGCACTAAAATCCAACAACACTCAACATCCAAAGTATCGGATCTAATAGTAGATACGAGGTCAAATAAATAAGGATGTCAAACACACTAAAAATGACCAACGACAATATTCACTGTTGTTCGTGTCATTTGTAGTGATTGATTGATTGTATCTTGCTTAACGTCTCCCTCGAGAATTTTTCACTCATATGGAGACGTCACCAAGACCGGTGAAGGGCTTAAAATTTAGGCCTATGCTCAGCGCTTACACCCATTGAGCAGTGAGGGTTCTTTAGCGTGCCACACCTACTGTGACATGGGTCATCCCTTTTTTAAGGTCATCTCTGAGGACCCGTGACATTCACACCTGATGCTGAGCGTTTGGCGATGGAACTGTCACTACCTGTTTTAACAACTTAGGTCTGTTGCGGCCGGAATTCGAACCCCGGCCTTCCGCATGTGGGGCGAACGCTCCAACCTCTCGGCCACCACGGCGGTTTCATTTTTAGTGTGTTTTATATATACATGTGTATATATATATATATATATATATATATATATATATATATATATATAGCGATTTGTAACTTTACTTCTAATCTGTAAAATGTTATAATCAGTTTATCCTATAGTTTACAAATACTAAACCAAGTTTATCACTCTATGAATGCACATTAAAGATAGTTTTCATGATATTAAATATAAATTCGAGCTCTTCAACTACAATCAACATCCATTACTTGAAATGTACTACAGCCATTATTTAATAATTTCACCGATCATTAAATATCTATTGGTTAAACTATGTTTGACATCTGCAAATAATGGTTTGCACTGTTAAAGCTATCCTTCAAATTTACAAACTACTTAATTATGGTATACATGTGAGATGGTGGCCGCCATATTTCTCTACCATTCCATGGTCACAAGTTCAAAAAGCAGTCAAAACTAACACTAGTTTGTGTGGAATATTTTGTTAAATCAGCCAATCATATGAGCCCAGAGACGGATTATGAAAAGAATATGGGATGCCAATTTGAAAAACAATCCACACAACACTTAATTTCTTAGTGATTTTAGAATTATAAGTGTAACGCCTACTAAATATAATTCAAAAGCAACCCTTATTTACCATAATGTACTTCAAGTGACATGTACTTTAAAAGCTGGTAATGAGCTCAATGGATTATAATAATGACACCACCTCAAAAACATTGTTCTTAAAAAGAAAAAAATAAAATCCCCCAAGTCCATAAAGATGATGTGTCATGTATGTGAAAATCAGACCCATCTAGGTGTACAATCTATATAAATATAAGGGTTTTATAATAATTCATACAGGAATAACTACATGCATGTCAAGTTTTACTATGAAATTTAAATTCTCACGGGAGTGCCTTGTTTATTAAACATTTTCAAGATCTTTAATTATTTTTAGGTCAATGTTAATCATATTTTATCAATAAGAAAAATGATCCCGTTTGATATATAGATATGCACTTAATGAAACCTAAGTTCCTTTCAACATTACCTATAATTATAGGGGGTTTAAATAGCCATACAAGTCCCTGGTTTTTCACAATTTTGGCAATACAATGAAATTTTGACTTACAACTTTTCTTGTAAATTCAACTCTTTTCTGAAAATTAATGCAAAAATCATTTTGTCAGCACAAAATTTACCCTTCACCTTCTTTACTGCTGAATTTGAGTTGCACATGAATTTAAAAACATTTTGAGTATATATTTAAGACATTAATTTCATTTTGAAAAATCCATGAGGGTGTGAACGGCAATGCTTTATGCTGGCATACTTCATGAAGCACATTCAAAAATGGAAAACCTGGAAAAGATTGGTTTGACAGGTTCAAGAGATGCCATCCTGACTTATGGAGGTACTCTACATCGTCATAATCGCTGACTTCCTTTTAAAACATGGATGAAAATATAAATATCAGCAATATTGGTCTTCTCATTTCTAATATTATTGCCTAGCTGTGTAGCTCAGTAGGTTAGCACATCGACCGCTGAACTGTAGATCGTGGGTTCAAGTCCAGCAGGGATTAAATTTTTTCCCCAGATTGCTTTCTACTAAAACTGCAGTTTTTAACCAAATAAAATAAATTTAAAAGTTTTTAATTTCAAAATATTGTTGTACACATCCTTCACTTTTCATCCATATCAAATTTCTCTGGTGTAGCATTACAAGAAAACTAGAGAAACTAACAACGACTAGGGCATGAATGGTGAACCCTGTAGTACTTCGATATTTCTCCAACCTGAATCAATCCTGATCCAACTTGATATATCGAACAAGCATGATTTGGAATAGTGATGAGACAGGAAAACAATTTGAAGACGTCCTGGTAAAAATCACTGCTCCGAAAAGTGCAAGACTGCTTGTTGGAGGCACCACTGCAAACCCAGTCACAGTCATGGCAACTGCAGTTTGAAATACTAATGCCACCAATGTTTGTGGTTATGGGTAAAACTTGCCAATCATTGCACAGATTTAATACAAAAGCTGCAATGCCAGGAAGTATAAGTGGACATTTCCAGAAACAGGGCGGATGAATGAAGAAATGGGAAAAGATGCTTGGTCTAAATTGTTAATTCTTGATGGGCAGTCCTCACACGAGATCCTGGGAATTTTATAGCTATATCTCTGTAGGAAAACATCCATATACACACACCCCTCCCATGCATGTCTTGCAGCCGTTGGATCGCACTGTCTTCAGTCCACTCAACTGGTACATAATTCTCTATGTTCGGAATGCCTAATAACCACAATAAATGGACATTTCTGGGTTCATTTTGTCAGGCTTGGGAAATTGCATTCTCTCCATTGCTAACATAGTTTCAAGGATCCTCACAGCAGTTCCTCAGGAAAAGCTTGCACCAACTCTACTGTCCCTCAACAGCAGAAAAATTCAGATGAATTACCAACCATCTACAAAGACAAGTCAATTTAACTGCCAACATCAGATGAAGGTGTGCCACAGATAGCCAAAACCTCTATGGAATGCATTATCGAAGACCCAGTTCTGTCATTTGATATTTGGACAGTGGGAGATATTTTTTTCGGATGAGAAACAACCTTTCCACAAGAAGAGGCAATGAAGGATCTTTTTGAACCCCCTGTAGTACCATCTAATATCAAAAATTTGTCAACCTCTTGTCACAAAATTATTAGAATTTCACAGGCACAAGTACAAAAATAATTAAAGAAAAGTGTGATGCTGCAAAGAAGAAGAGAAAAATCCAAAAACTAACTGTTATTCAGAAACAGAAGTGAATATTTCAATATGAATAATTATACATATACATGTATACTGATTGATCTATTTGAAACTTTGCACAAAACAAAACTCTCGTTTGAATTTATATGTGTAGTTTTACATTTTCATTATGCCATTGCAGATTTTAACAGAGACTGGAAAAGAACACCAGCAACTATCAAATAATAGAATCTCCTAATACATGTAGCATAAAACTTTAATAATTTTATTGCTCTATAATACAAACTATTTCAGATTATTGTATCTTATCTTGTATCAATTCAGCTTTGCAAGGTGGGATATATCCCATCGAGATGAGTCTATAGTCTCATAGTGACCTTGAACCTTGACCTGTTGATCCCAAACTCTGTAGGGTTTTTGCTCTCTTGATAACAAAGCTAAACATGAAGTATCAAATCAATCTAGCAAAAACTGTAGCCTGTAGAGTGTCTACAAGCTCAGTGTTAAACACACACACACATGAACGGTTCCGTTACTCTATCCCCCCTCGTAATGAATTGTAGGGGATAATAACTATGCCAGATTTTTTCATATGATGTACACTACTGAAATAGCAGACTAAATTTTTTTGAGCAATTAACATGGTAAACTGGAGATATGGATATTTTGTGTGTTTTTTAAAACATTAAACTATAAATGTCTTCAAGCTCTATTTAATGTAAAACGAATAACACAAGCTCTATTTAATTTAAAATGAATAACACACCAAACAAAAAATGGATGAAAAGAAGAGAAGTGGGGTATTTTGAAATTGTAAATTTTAATAATTGATCTGATTTGGTGAAAAATGCAGTGTTAGTATAAAGTCATACAGATAAAACTCACAGTCTACAGATTAACTGTTCACTAACTGCCTGCCCAATATGATTTCAAAGGACAAGGAGTAATTATTACTATTTTTCCACATTACAGATTGGAAGGAAAGTCAGACATTATGACAATGTCAACAGTAAATGACTTTTTTCGTATGACCCGATACTGGCTTATACAGCTTATAAAATAATAGCACTTCTCAATAATCATTAGATTAAGAGATCTATAGATGTTTCTTATTCAATATCTGAAGAATGGGAATGTTAATAAGGACGTCTCGAGTCCTTTCTCTCAGTATATAATACTCAAACTGTAAAACTGAACGTCACACATTTCTAATTGTGCCTATATTTACGATTATGCTAAAATGTTTACAATGGGAAAAGTGCTAAATTTTGATTGGGCTAAATTAAATATGTTTACAGTAATGTCAGCTGGGTCTAATAGCTTCGATGTCTTTGAACAGTCGAGCATTAATTGTGTTATTTTATTAATATCTTTTGTGCGAATGGTATACACAATGGCGTGCAGTATAATGTACTTTCTTCAATGTAATTGGTCAAATTGGCAGTCCCACAAGAGCATGCATATTCAAATCTATATCATATTCTAATCTACATATCTATTTCATATACATAGTTATTTTCCTAGCATTCCACTACATTTGCATTTATATTTATGTTACTATATTAGCCATACATCAATCACTGCCGAGGCCTGCAGAATACTGACACAAGGTGACTTGGACTTCTCACTTAATCAAATTCAAATCAATCCGGGACTTTTTGTGCATAAATTTTCATCCTCAACCACCAATTCTGTTTCTGCATCAAGACCAATATAAAACAATTTGCCTTAAATATTAAACACAGCATTTGTCATAATATTTGCTTAAAACAAATGGTTGAAAATAACTTATACCCATGCAATAAATTAATCATTGTTAATAAATGTATGCATTCTTTTTTAACAGGTTAAATTCATTATTGCATGTACAATGTATCAATTTTGGTCTCTGACTCTTCACTCAGATACATGTACAAATGTATATCTTAATTTGGATCCACTCCTGTCTATGCTCTCAACTTCATCCTCTATGAAGTTTATCATTTTGGGATGCCTGCACATGGTCAAACTGTAGCCTAGCAACATTATTCAGAAGTCTATGTATTTCTTTGATCAAAGGACATAAAATTATCTCTCTGACTTCTACAAATGTCTCCATAGAACTAACATCCAAAATTTCACAGCAACATCAATGGTAGAGGCGTTGTATGGGAAACTGTTAATCCTGACAATTTATCTTTATTTATGCTTACACTACTTCTCTGTATTGTATAAATGAATAGAAAATATGTCCCCCCTAACAAGGTCTGCATGGTATTATTGATAGATGCATTTCTCATCCATGTATCAGCTTTAAGCCACATTTACTGTGGATACTTCTATTCTTTGAACACAGATCTTGATTTACATAGATAAATAAAAACGTCTTTCCCGTTTTTGAAATGCTGGAAATTCCCTTTACAGAAGTTCAATCATCTATAAACAGATTGAATAGATGACAATTAAAAGAGTAATCCTATTACTGTTCAATCTACAGCATAAAATTGAAACAAAATTGATCCCAAACAAGTGTTACTGCGAGTTTGTACACGTCTTTTTCATATTTTCCTGGCACCTTGCACACACACACATATATAGATTTCTCCTGTATCTCAATGTAGCTGGGCCTGTACATAAACTTTATACTAGAAATCAATATTTCCCCCATACACATATAAAGCATCAATTTTATCTGCAACACACAAACTTTAATGTAAAATGGGGGAGAGTTAAACACAGCATATGTAATATGAAGTTCATTCATATTCTAAAAGTGCGTATTAATTGTATGCTGTCTACACTTCAGTGCTTCTTTCACAATATATTTTTTCAATTCAAAAGTCAGCCTATCTGTATGATAATATTACATGAATTGCAAGCATCAATACTTTCAAGGCCATTCATTCAAATGCATTAAAAATGATTAATAACTGATGGGTTGATCAGGATGTGAAAACAACATTCAGAATTGGAATCTACAACTATTCTTCAAGTCATACTGACCAGACAACATGAATGACCACACAACATTTCTCCGAGTCATTTTATTGTGATTACAAGACAAATTCACCATTTTACACACCATACCACTTCCCATGTTCACCAAAAGAAGCTATCAGCACTTTCTTAACATTGAGGAGCTTGCTAATTGACATTCAGACTCTGTACGGCTGTGCTTGGAGATGAACTGGGGGATTATTTTTGATACAATATTCTTCAAACATACAGAATTCTCATTACTCTGTGGATTTGTAAACAACTTTCAGCAAGGAAAAGCCACTTCATTTGCATTAGAATAATGCAAATGTTCCTCTGCACTCTCAATAATGTCCATACAGTTATTGTGAGACTGTTGCTCTGTATCAATTAACACTTTTTCTCCCCTCATAAGTGTTTTTAAAAAAAAACAACCAAAAAACCAACCCCACTGTTAAATGAATAAAGGTGGTATTTTTGTGGCTTCAGCAACACAACTTCCTGTTAGGAAATCTTGGGCATTCTTCCTTTTGTTAGACATTTTGGGCATTCGTTCCTTTTGTTAGGACATCTTGGGCATTCGTTCCTTTTGTTAGACATCTTGGGCATTCGTTCCTTTTGTTAGACATCTTGGGCATTCGTTCCTTTTGTTAGGACATCTTGGGCATTCGTTCCTTTTGTTAGACATCTTAGGCATTCCTTCCTTTTGTTAGACATCTTGGGCATTCGTTCCTTTTGTTAGACATCTTGGGCATTCGTTCCTTACTTGTTAGACATCTTGGGCATTCGTTCCTTTTGTTAGACATCTTGGGAATTCATTCCCTTTGTTAGACATCTTGGGCATTCGTTCGTTTTGTTAGGACATTTTGGGCATTCTTCCTTTTGTTAGACATCTTGGGCATTCGTTCCTTTTGTTAGGACATCTTGGGCATTCGTTTCTTTCGTTAATGAGAACTTTTCACTCATGTACAACTTTCAACAGGTTTAGGTGAAATGCCACAAATTTTAACCGATGCAAGTCACTTCAGCTGCCATAGCAGTAGGGTTCTTTAATGTGCCAACGCCAGCCATGACAAGGGAAAGCTTTTGTAAGGTCACCAAGAGATTCGTTTTGAAGGTCATATCAGAAAGACCTGCGACTTTCACTTCTAATGTCACTACCTATATGTTGTCAAACGTCTTAATGCAGCATCAAAAATCGAACCTGCATGGTTCTCATGGTTGTGCAGCAAGCACCTCAACCACTTAGGCCACAGCAGCTAATCTAGGGCATAACTTTCCAAAATAGTACTTGTGTATGTTATCACATGGTGGGCCGCTTATTCCCTATTTGAAATATTTAACCTTTAAACCCTTAAGTACTCACTCAATCTCTTGAACAAAAATAGAGAACGATGCACCGCATGACAACAACATGCTGAAAAACTGTGAGCAAGGAGTTGTAGAAAAATGCAATCACATGAATTGCAATCTTTTCTCTAAATACTTGAAAGAAGGTGTTGTATGAAACTTTACAACTGTTAATCAAAAGCATTAAGACACCATCAGGGCTCAACATTAACTTTTTTTCCTACTTGTCCATTTGGACAAGGGACAAAGATATTTACTTGTCCGAACTTCAACTTCACTTGTCCGAAAAATTTTCAAAAAAGGATCTAATATTGTCAACTTGAAAACTATATCTAATTTACTTAATATATAGTCTATTTTTATACCTGCTTGATTAACTTTTTTTTATCTTATTCTCTTGATAAAAACAACAAATGCATAAAACAAAATTTTATCTAGACTTCCTGTCTTAAATCAATGACTTCGTAAGATCCATGGATGATTGAAAGTAGTACGCAATAAGTGAACATCAGCTAGTTTACATAGCGATTGATATCAGGATCGAAGTTCATTTTCCATGCATTACACATGTACTTTCGACTCTCAACTACTGATAAACTTTTCACAAAATTGTTTGGAGACTTCTTTACATAGAAAAAGCACTTGTCCAATCGGACAAGTGCCCATCAATATTCACTTGTCCGAAATGTTTTTCCACTGGTACCGGACAAGCGGACAAACGTTAATGTTGACCCCTGACCATGTATTAGTGTGAATGATATGAAGAGAGAGAGAGAGAGAGAGAGAGAGAGAGAGAGAGAGAGAGAGAGAGAGAGAGAGAGAGAGAGATTTTAAAATACAAGGGCTTGAACTTTGAGGCTATATGCCAGCATACATTTGTGAAATGATAGGGCTTTACTTTTTACCACATGGGTTCAAGGAACAGCCAGGCAAAACTGTCTTAAAGGTCTTAGCAGAAGGTAATGCCTAAACCCGAAACTATGCCAAGGAGGTATTGTTTCTCAAAGATTAAATATAATTTTAAGATTAGAAGCAGTACAGTACATTGAACTAGAACAACCAAGGGCACAGAACATCTACACTGGATCTAAAGGCCCGAAGACTCTCCTGATAGATCATTAAATGTAGGTCATTACAATTTGAAGACAAAACTTGTTTTGGTGTAATATGAATAATCTGATGGGAAGTAATTGACCTGAGGAGTATAATTTCTTCTCAAAAGGCACCACTGTGTTTGTCCTAACAAACACCCCGGGAGCTGAAAAACTTTGATGAGAGGGGGACGTTCAGTGAAAAGTTAAGATTATGAGAAAAGCCGAGTTAGTTTTCCATTCAGAGAGCAATATAATTAGCTACGAAATGCAAAATATTCATCAATCATGACAAATTTAGCCCTTAAATATCATACAAGGATAAAGTATTACATGTAATATCAAAATACAAAATACAAAAATTTAAAGAGACTATATAAATAAGAACAATTTGTCCATTCTGTAATAAATTAGGGAAGGTCTCAAGCTTTCACTGGACACTGGAACACTTGACATGATAAATACAAGGGGGGGGGGGGGGGGCGGCGGCTGTGACAGAAGATTTCCTATATCACTTTTCTCTCAGGTCTCCTTCCCCCTCCTCTTCTCCTGCACCCCCTACCCTGCCTGCCTCCACAACAAGTTACCAGTTGAGAAAGTTCATACTATGCTATAACCAGTACTATTTCATGTATATCTTTATACTTTGTATTGCAACACTGCTAAGCTTTAGTAATTCTCGATGTCTGACTAAAGCAAAACAACTGCTAAACTGCTTAATCTGTTTTGTTTCTAACAGAAGAAGGGAGAAGACAATCATTTTCCATTTGTACCATGTCTTTGTAATTACTGGTGCTACCAATGCCTGATACATTCTTCACAATGTACATAATGACTAACACAGTCACACTGCCAACATCCAGAAATAGATTTTCAGGTTTCTCTATCAGACATTCGCTTAGCTTTCTAACGTCAGCCAGCTATTCTGAGTCTTCAATCATATTACTCTATCTAAGGTTCCTAGTCATGCAAGACTCCTACTACGAGCTTAAAGAATTTGGACTCTGGATCTTCCCTTCTCATCATCAAATTAGTTGACACTCCTAACCGCCCACGTTATCCAATCACATATTTTTATTGCAATTGATTTGTAATGAAATTTGATGATATCCAAAACCTGTTGCTTCTAATGTATGTAATTAATAAATAGGAACATTTGGTCTCAAAAACTCGGAGAAGTATGAACCCTAAATCATTAAGTAGGGACAATATTTTGATTAGCGGCACAAAAAATTCTATAAGAATATTCTCTATGTTGTGATTTTGATCCAGTAGAGTAAATACCTGCATTAATCATTCATTAAAACTGAGTGACAATCAATACAAATGAAAAGCCAGAATCAATGATTAATCTGGGAAAACTGCAAACAGATGGACAGAAAAATAAATATTTCATGCATGCACATGGACAAAGATTTCATGATAACAAGTGGTTCTTGCTTTCATTTAAGCTTTGCAGGTCCTTACAGCAACACAGACTGGATGAAGACCCACACTAAGCCATGATAAAATAATAATATTCCTGACTCCGGACATCATGACCTTCGGACATCATGACCTTCGTTAAGTTTTGGAGCATACAGCTAAGTGGCTGAAAGGACTGGCAAAAGGACAGTTCAAATTCAGCACTTCACTACAATGTTTTGTCACTGGACTAAACACTTTTAAATTATCTGTAATGTCTGATTACATCTTGTTGTTAATAGGTATTGGCTTTTCAAGGGGTGGTGGGGTGGGTGGGGAGTGGGGGGGTGAGAGGTAAATAATCTGTGACACTGGTGTGCCCATTCAATAGAACTGAACTCTTAATTTGGAAACTAAGAATATAAGCACTAGTGTCATTAGATCTATTGAGAAGGATTCTATCTATTTCATTCAATATCAACATTTACACCCCCGTGCTGTATTCTAAAACATGGGGTATTACATTTTACTTTTCTCTCAGGAGATGCAACAACTACATACTCGTTAATGTTTCATACAGATTTAAAAGTATCTAACATGAATTTAATTCACTACTTAACCTGGTTTGTCATACAAGTGTATTTAAATGACTTTCAAAAATCCTTAATCAGTTCATGACAGGTTTAACAAGTCTCAAACAATTTGTCATAGAAGGCAAAATTAAGAAACCAAACACATCCCATCCATTCACCTCCACTTCAAGGGCAATATTTCTGTACAGAAACTTCACCACATGTAGCCCTGTTCCCAAATATTTTGCTTCATTGCATTTTCAAGACAAAGTAAGAATTCTTATCATCTACTTTAACAAATTAGTTCCTTTAATCAAAATATATTACCTGTTGCCTGATGGATAAGTGGCCGTGATTCTGACTTTGAAGCACTACATAAATCAGGCTTATGAAGGGAGAATAAACCACATTGATTTTTTCCCCTCACAACTATTCTCATTTCACATAAATCTTTTCGATGAAACTACGATGTTGCATCAAAGAAACCTACAAAACTCATGAACGCAAAAAGCACTTGTCCAATAAATAAATTCCCGATTCAGTATGTTCCCTTACCAAGCACTTTGCATTGAAAGTGGAGAATCATATGTAATTTTAGAAAATACATTATAAACTGAAGTGTTAAATGAAGTGTTAAAATGATATAAAATCTACCACACATTCTTTGACATTACCCTAAAATATACAAAGCTACTGTTGTTCCCACTAGTGGGAAATACTCCCATATTAAAAGATGTTCAGCTTCATTCAATACATTATCAATTTCAATAGGGAGATTGGAGTTCATTTTGAAATTGTGGGTGGAGGCCGGGTTTTTATTTTATTCATGAGAGTTACATCACATTATACCAACTGTATGAATCTCTTTCTCTAAACCCATATTCCTAAAATTAAGGAGGAATCAACAGACCGTAGAAATCTGATTTGGATGGAGAGTGGAGGATATGTACAATATTTTGATAACTTTCAAGACCTTTTTTAGTTAAAAATAATAATGCAGTTTTAGTAGAAAATTGTCTTTAAAAAAAGATGAAAACTCCTGCTGGACTTGATCTATGATCTAAATATCGTCCACCTACTAGAGGCATGTACCAATAAGTTCCACATTTTATAGTAGTTATGCCATGACAAGTTTGGCTTTTTTTAAACTAGCATACATTTTAAGCAAATATATACATATGTACTAGTAATGATTTGTGCAAGTAAAGTGTATGCCTACATTTTTGCAGTTGAGGTTCTAAGCCTCACATAAATAGAATTAACAAACAGTATATAATAGTAAAGTTTACATTACCAAATTCTTTATTATACTGTGTTTTAACAGGTTGTGTTATATCTATGATAAAAACAATGTTTAGTTCTTTAATTTTATGAAGAAAACTTTTTTAAATTTGTGCATTTCCTGAAATTGTAGGGTTGGGGAAGGGATGTCACAGCTGTATTTGATGTATATTTCTGTCCATGATGATACAAACAATACAGGGAATTTCAGGGTTAATCTGTTAACAAGAGACCCATGGGCCACATCGCTTACCCGAGCAGCAGTTCCTAGCAATAAACAAGCTTGAGCAAAACTATCATTATACAAGCAGAAGATTTTTAAATGAACCCACCCTATTTTTGCATTTTTGTGATTATATCCCCTTTGAAGAGGCCATGGCCCTTCATTTCAAAAAACTTGAATCCCCTTCACCTAAGGATTATTTGTATCAAGTTTGATTGAAATTGGCCCAGTGGTTCAGGAGAAGATTTTCCTGTATATCAGCATGTCAACGTTTCATGAAATTGTTTATGAATACTATTACATCGTTACAACCAGTTTTTGTGAAATATTGATAATGCTGTTTACGGAGAATTGCAATTTTCTGACGTTGATAACAGGTATATTGTGCTAATTGATCAATTTTTTTATCAATACCGCAACATACTTATTTGATCATGATCATGATTATTTGTTACTAAGATGTATTATTTGAAGAATCAACAATCAAATATAAGATTGAACCTATAATTCTAGAGGGGTGGAATATTACCTTGACATGCTCTGTTTATTGGTACCTGAGGTGCAATAACATTTAGCAACAAGTAATTTTGTCCATTATATTGTGCAATGATAAGTTAATAATGTACATGCCTTGATTTGCACATGCAATTTCTTGCATATCTCATTTGTTTTGGTCATTGATAAAAATTAATAATGAAAAATCATCCTAATTTATATAATTTGAGGACTAATTTTACATACTTTGTTACATCATGGTCGTGACATTGCTTGTGAAAAAACCGTACAAGGGACACATAAATGTAATCAGTGACTAAAATTACTGCACATTCATAGTATTTTTCAGTCATTAAACTTTATTCTTTAAAAAAAGCCTTAAAGGAACTGATTCACGATTTCCCCCAAAATTTAGTTTTTTCACTTTTGATGATCAAAATCTATTGTCTGATATGTTTAAAAGATTTCACATAAAAATTAAGGTTATACATTATCATAGAAGCTCATTTTAGAGAGTTTATTATTTGTTTTGTAAACAAAGATTGCGGTATGTTACTGTTTACGAAATTTTCAAAAGAAATGGATATCTATTTAAGTTAATCATATCTTTCACATTTCAAGCATTCTTTGGGTAAAATATGTTATCAAAAAGTTAAAATTTGTGAATATGCAAAATTAAGATGCTTTATATTACAAAATTAACATTTCACTGGTTTGTTTGTATACATGAAAAGACTCGAATCTTTATTTACATAACACAGATTTAAGGCTAAAATATTGCTTTTATTCTTGCATTCAGAAGGTCAAAATTTTGGGTGTCAACATTAAATCAGTTCATTAAAAATGAAAAATATTTTTTTCAAAAATCATGGACCAGTCCCTTTAACTGGCAATTAATTACAATCAGAAATTACAAATTAACCGGTAATTAATTACAATAAGAAATCGTAAATTTTCTATCTATATTTGATATTATACGCCAGTTTCAAGTTTAGAGCTCGCCTGTGTAGGAAGTGCGTTAAGTGGAACTTTGAATGCTTAGGTGGGACAGAGTGGTACTACAGTCAATGAGAAGATGATAAAATGTATAAAAACCAACTTCTTTTTAAATACTTGATGTAGGAAATATAAAATAGTATCAAAAGAGATGTTTTACTAAGGTGGAAACATAAATACAATGCCATATTTCCAAGCAATATCCTGGATATGATAGGTAGGAGCAACAAAATAACGTAATACAATAATTCCAAGTATTTAATTACTTCTTGAATACTTATCATTTACTTGATTTGTGTATCAGTTGAAATTGGGTGATGAAACTGCGTATGATAAACTTACTGAGCAGATTCACTTATGCAGTGATGAATATCTGTCCTACTCCTGTGTTTAAACAAGTTGTTTTGCACCTTACTAAGACGAGAGTTCTCCAAAGGGAAATAACTCAGAAGTATCTCGAAATCGGCTTGATGAGGACCGCAATGTGTTGTGCACCCCCTGTATTCAGGGGAAAATAACTCGCGCTGCTATGTGGAAAAATGCATCCCATCGCTGCAACTCCCCACAAAAATGCTGGATCTTGAAGTTTTAACCAGACTTTATATTTTCATGATCTATATAAATAAGGAAATATTTTTTGTGAGCATTGGTTTTGTGCAAAACACATAAGCAATAGAAAACATTTGAGAACTAAACGTTCAAAAATGTTCAGCATCTCTTGAAATTGTGTATATACATCAAAGGCTCAAGCCTCCAGAATGAAGCACAACCATATCTTTGCACGTTTGTAATATTTTTTGACTAGTTGCTCAAGTTTTCAGATACACTGTTACTAAAAACAACATCATATGACTTAACAAGTCAATGAAAATCCTATCCTTTCGCATGCATGTTTGCTTAACTCTACTCTGTGGGATATGATATATTAATGTAATTTTTTGCTGTGATTTATGGGGGAAAAAACGGGAACATTGACTTTTCCCAGAGTTGTGAAAATCATGGAAAACTAGTCTGTAAATAAGTTTTCTGATCACCTCAAGCAGGAAGAAAACTGAACCATATTTCTTGATCAACATTTTTTTCTTTCTACAATTGACAGTTTTCTGGCAAGAACAGACTGATCAATACAACATCCATAGAATCCAATAGAATAGGGGTATTGCATGGCTCTGGGGATTCTACGCATGAAAGCTAAAGCAATGGACCCAAAGGAGCTCTGATAGCAGGAAAACTATCCTTTGCACGAAACTCTGCATACAGCACCCAGACATCAGTGGCAAGAGAGCCTGTGCACTGGTCCCAAATCAATTTTCCGTAGGTTTATCTAGGTAATTAAGGTGGAGCAAGAATTAAACATTCATCATCAGACCCAAGACAACATCTTGTGAATCCCTGGTGTTAGGAGTGTGTTTTGAAATGGGTATTTTTAGCCCTTTCATGAGAGTTGAAATGTTTTTACTAGCCACTAATATATGTTTTTATAAACCTGCTGAAGGAGATCAAGACTCCTTGCAGACCTATTAAAAGATAAATACAATATGTAGTTTGTAATTTAGCCAAGATCAGGGAGGAAGCTACCAAACTTTTAATTGCTTGCATCATGAACTGTTTGAATTAGGTTTTTAGTAGAAAAAAATATTACATTCATTCAGAAAATAAGAAAGATTTTTAAAAAAGTAATAAAGATATGGGTGTGTTCCCTGAACAACTTCTAACCAAAAATGAAGTCAAAGTATACAAGGTCATTAAAAATCCATCTCGGGAGGTATGAGAAGAGTATTTGCAAGCACAGGGGCTAAGCCCGTTTTGGGCCCGAACTCTGTGATACCATGAATATCTATATTCATGGTATCAAAGAGTTCAGGCCCAAAACGGGCTTAGCCCCTGTGCTTGCATGGATAAAGTAAGATTTAATATAGCAGATTTAGTCCTTAAATTTCATATTTTTTCTTTTCATTAGAATTGCATTGTAATGTAGTATGCAGATTAAATAAGTAGATATTTCAATTTTTTAAATCTTTATGGATGGATGTATATTGTTTAACATCTCTCGAGAAATTTTCTCTTACCGGGGTATATGGGGTATCGACAAAAAAATAAAATAAAGGAGTGGATCGAGGAGCTCATTTTAATCAGATTAACCATTACCATGATTATACACATCATGAAAATGCAGTGTTCATTTTATTTGGCTGACTGCTTTCAACCTTGGGGCAGTCGTCATCAGAACTTTGTAGGATTATTTATTAATATAGGTATACATTCAAAGTATGGGTTTTTTGACAGTGTCAATAATATTCAATAAATTGATGCTGGTTATAACTGCTCTAACAATCAAACCTAGGTAAATTGAACCTATGTGCTTCCCAGGGAGGGCCTCTTAATCGCCTTGCATAATTAGATTTTATTTTTGGCGAGAATATCCGTTCATGGAATAAGCCAAAATATGAAACCTGTCACTTTTTTTACCACCATGACACACTTCTTCAACAATAATGGTTGGAAATCACAGAATAGAATACATGTACATGGAATTTTAATGTCTTTTTAGCTTGATCATCTCTAGGCATCTCAAAATATTTTATCACAGACAAACTGACTCCGACAAATATTCAATATTAATCACGATAAGTACCCCTGCACTTTATTAAGCTGCTACTCAAAGTTAGTAATGCAGCACCAAGCCAAAAGTGTCTTAGCACTGCAGAACCTTAATGCAAGACCACAGAAATGTGTCAAAGATTAATGAGTGCTAAGGTAAATTTACTCTTCCACTTATTTGTACAAAGTCATGTCAAGGTTATATATGTGATCAAAAGCACAGGCATGCAATGTGCCCGCTCCTGATAAAATGAAATGCTTGGATCGTGTGTAGTGTACCTTTAGCAAGGTTGCTAACTTCAAGCTAATAGAACTTGAAATTCCTCCAAATCTGCCCGTGTAACTTTGAAACAGAATTAAATATTGAAAAACTTCTTACATTTGTGTGTGACAGAATAATTCTCCTATACTTAAGCTACTAGTTAGACATTATATCTTCAAGATGATAGTCAGTGTTAAACTAGGTAATCAATAAAAATCACTTAAACCAGACAAATTATCATAACATTTCATTACGGGCTTCATTTCTTTTTTTATTTAACATGGTTTTTGCTAGCATGAAAGAATTTCATACACATTCTTCAAAACATGAAGTTGAATAAATGTGAATTTGACCTATCTTATCATGTCTTAGCATCCCCATCAGTACATCATTATCAACTAGAATAACCTACTTGACATTTCAAAGCATTCTTGCCTTCCATTTGCAACAGTTTTCAGTGCGTTTGGTTCATATATTATTATAAATAACATTGTTTTGATGATTTCTTTCTCAAGTTAGAAACATGTGGTAAAATTACAGTGAAGCATAGTCAAAAAAGGTGCGTATGTGTGTGCGTGTATTTGGTTCTTGGTAAAATTAATTTTTGAAGTGTGAAAAGTTTATAGAAAGACAATAGATAGATAAACAATGGACAAACATGTATCAGAAAAGCTCAATGACATTTGAGTTTTCAGCTCAAATGAGCTAAAAAAAAAAAAGAGGGTCTATTTTTGCCCCAATAATTACTCAATCATCATTTGATTTTCACTTGAATTTAATTTTTTATGTCCTTAATGGCAACCAGACAGGGATTTAAACACTAATTGGTAGGGACTGGCTTCAGCTAGACTGTCGATTCCTGCAAGGTCACAAAGATTTGTCCAAAGAAATTATTTTTGACATCCAAATCTGACGCATTCAGTAAAGTACACTGTAAAGGGGGGAATATTTGTGTGGCGCAAATCCTCGCAATTAATTAACACAGGATCGCAGAAAATGCAAAAATTATCACCACACTAACATTTTTAAAGTTGGTATACATGCATGGCCCTAGTTTATTTACCAATTTATTAATACCATCAACTCATACAAGTATCTAGATAAAATATGCATAAGGCCAAAAAAAAAAAAATCTATTGGTTTCCACTTTCACCTCAAAATTTTTAAGGGTCGGTAGGTAGGTATTTTTTTTTTTATTTTTTTTTATTTCATAGGTTGATAATTTTCTAATGATTTAGTATTCTTCTATGCATAAAATAAAGTTTAGTAATCAAATAAAATTTATATGATGAATCAATACATTTCTTCACTTTACTGTAAACAAAAACTGTTTCTATGTTTTGGAATCTGTCTAGTATTAGTGCATAATAAATAACTTAATAAATAAGTCAATAAATATACTAGATTGTTGCAGTGATGACATTTGCAAAATCTGTGAGAATGGAAAAAAATGTGTTAGAGTCGGCAGAAATTTTTCAGGTATAGGTATAGGGAAAGTGGAAACCAACATATATTTTTTTTTTTTGGCCTAATGAAAGTTCAAATATTGTAGCTATAGTTGTTAAAAGTCTAAAAGATGAAAAAATAATTTGTATTGCTCATTTCCATTCTATGAGCTAAATTTATGTTTTAATTAGATTTTTAAAATCTTTACATTTGCAAAAATTTCTCCCATGCGAACACTCTGTAACAAAACAATTATCACAAATTTTCATTTTAATCAGGATTATATGCTGTAAATATCTGCATAGTCTTTTTATGTCACAGTAAATTGCAAGATATAATCTAGATTATACAGGTTTGGGGTTATCAGACCAGACCAGTAGTTATTAATGCTGCCAGAAGAAGGCACGAAACATAAGAAAAATCGTGCCTTCTTAAGAGTTTTTGAATGCATTGTTTTTGATGACATATGTACTACATAACTACTACGCATTTATATGAAATTACCCTGCAATAAAACTAATCAATATCTTTTTTTTAAAAATATGTTTGTGAAACACTGATGCCCCTGGATGACAGCAAAGTAATTCTGGCAACCAAAGAAAGAGATTGTCACAAGGAATACACAAGTGAAACATGAAAGTCCCATCACCAACCATTTATCGATAAAAGTTATGGCCTTGGTTAAAGTTTGTCAAAAGTAGGTCAAACTCCAATGTCAAGGTCATAAAAAGTGTTGGTATCAAAACAAAAAAGATCTTGTCACAAGGAAAAAACATGTGAAATATGAAAGTCTCATCACTGACCATTTAAAAGTTATAGCCTTGATTAAAGTTTTTCAAAAGTAGGTCAAACTCCAATGTCAAGGCCGTGAGGTTAAAAATTTGGTATCAAAAGGAAGGTCTTGTCACAAGGATGAAAGTCCCTTAATTCCATCACCATTCATTCAAAACAGGGCATCGCCCAGTCAGTCCTGCATCTCTAGCTGATCTTACAATGCAAAACTACTGTACAGTAATAAATTAACCCTTAAGCAATATCTGCTGCACTAATTTTTTGAAGAGGGTTTTCAAAACTGTTCAGGTATCATCTATATTATATTGATAAACTCTAAGATACAGTTACTGTAATTAAGGCATTTAACAAAACTGCTATCAGTTGATGGTTTTATGGTTTCCAGATGAAGAAGAAAGTTAATTCCACTCCACAGCTGTATCAATACACTGAACATATCGGTGATGACTTACATGTGCAATCCTACAATGTGTGCAAATCTAACACTGACCATTATCAAATGAACAGAAAACTTCCTCCCTCCCAATTCACCCCCCCCCCCCAAAAAAAACCCCCAAAACCCCAAACAAACAACAATCAAAATGAGAAAATAAATTGTCACAGCGAAATTCTGCCCAACCAGTGAACATTGCAAATTAAAATATTAGCCACTACATCATTTGCTTGCCATTGTGACATTGTTCTAGTTATTGTGACATCGTTCTAACATTTGTGACATCGTTCTAATATTCATAACATTGTTCTAATTATCGTGACATTGTTCTAATCATCATGACATCGCTCTAATCATTGTGACATCGTTCTAATCATCCGCTT
>NC_079169.1:66371822-66524322 GCF_947568905.1 Ostrea edulis | reverse complement strand
GATATTGTCCATTTTTCTGATTTTTTGGTCTGTTTGATCCCTGTCATTGTATATAATGTTGATAGGTTTTGTGTACCTCATATACCATTCCATGGTTTCAGTAAACTGAACTGAATTGATCTCGGAATACAATTCGAGGTAAATCTCCATAAACTCTTGATTGGACCTGGATTATGATATCACATGCAATTACTTAGTGATTAACGTAAGGCATTCATGTCAAATATTTCACAAGGTGAAGTCAATAACATGATGCTACGATACATTGAATTGTTCTACACAACAAGAGGGACAATACATTGTGATGTCACATTATTTACTGCCAGTTTCAGCAGGGTGCATGGAAATTTACGAGGAGCTTGTTCCCTGTTCATTATCTTCACCTTTTGTTAACCAATCAGAACTCATCTTACAAGTAATATGGGCAATAAATACTGTACATTTATTCTTGTGTTACTTTGGACTCTAAAAAGTTTCCTACATAAACTGCCCAGTAAAATACACTTTTCTAGTGTTCCTGTTGGGATAAATGGCACATTTGTAATTAGAATATCTTAATTACTTCCACTGATGATAACTATCATAATGAACAAGGACAACATAGAACAATGCATCACTTTGCAACATGGTGCCATACTCAAAACATTTACTTTTATTACACCACAACATTAGAGTATTGTGACATTGAACTAGAAATCAATAGACATCTCCCTCCCATCTACAATCTCTGTAGCAAATATAAGGCTAAAGGATCACACAATATTCCTTTTATAACATCCATATCATTGTTACAAATGATCAATGACTGTGATATTGGCATATGACCTTTTGACCTAGAAATTCATATAAACCCTACTCTCCTAATGTTTTACCTTATGACCTTATGCAAATCACCTTTGTAGCAAATATGAGACCAAAACTAGTATGTGTTTGTAAAACACTGATGCCCCCAGTTTACAGCATTTTGGTGAATAATTTTCAAAGTAGGTCAGAGGTCAAGGTCAAAAGGTCAATAAATTTGGTACCAATTGAAATGTCTTCTCACAAGAAATGCAGATGCTAAATATGAAAGCAGTGCCTCATGGTTTAAAAGATGGCTTATATTAGACTTTTCTAAAAGTAGGTCAAACGTCAACGTAAAGGTCACCAGGTCAAAGATTTAGTACCAATGCAAAAGTCTTGCCACAAGGAATACACATGCCAAACATGATAGCTGTACCTCTTATGGTGTAAAAGATATGACCAAGGTTAAAGTTTTTTGCCATAGACATACAGATAGACGGATGGATGGAAAGACCAAAAACTAGATGCCCCTGAATCTCTGATTCCAGGGGCTTAAAAACAGGACATAATACCCCATATAAAAGGTTTTATAGGGTGTTTTTCTCTAGCCATGATTTGTAGATCTTTGCTTCAGGTAGTATCAGTCATCATAAGGCTGTGACATACATTCTTTGCATCGTATGAATAAAAGGTCTAAAGATGGGCATATCACATTATGGATTTAAATACATGTAATTGACAACAGCCACAAAGCAATATATCTACAATAACTTATTTCACAGCTCGACTTTGAATAAAATGGTAAATAAATTTATTTATTGCTTAAAAAACACAACCAATGGCTACCCACCTTCTAAAGGGACTAATCCATCTTCCAATCTCCATTCCACAGAGGGGGGATATGGGATCACAGCACACAAACAGACTGATCCCGTGATCCCAGTGCCCACATGTTGTATCCCTGTCACCAGGACAAGAAAGGGACATGTCCAGCTCAAAACCCTGGTACCCTATAAAGCGGGAATTTGAAAGTTGGTACAACATGGCAAGGATTAGATACACACCCAGGTATTCTCCAAAAATATATTTATCGGTTTGCTCAACAAAAGGTTCCTACAGAAATCCTGGTGTTGTGAAAATCAGAAATGTGAAATCTGTAATACATGTCCATTTGATGAAAGAGAATTCTAAATTGACATAAAAGTGAAAATGTTAAAAGTTATTAATAACAATTTTTATATATTCAGCAATAGGTCCAACACTGTAGAATAATTTATTCAACCAGTCAAGGTCTGCACAACAATTTAAAAAAAAATATGCATGAAATTGACATGTACATGAGGTCTTGATTACTTGGTTCAGTTGATGATGATGTAGGATTAAATAACATGAATTTGTCTCCACTATGCAACCTTTCTTTATTGATTCTATGGTAGATCTTTCTCTACATATATATGTTCAATAAAGTTAATAAAATTCTGATTCTAACCTCTTAATTCAGCTGCAGAAATTTTGGCAACAACTCCATCCTTTCCTTGCATAACCTGTTCTTCAAAAACTGGAATGACATGAGCTGGTTTCTGCAGTCTTTGAGTCAAATTTTCTTTGTACTGAAACCTTTACAGTGATATCATATAAAGAAGAAATCTAAGTAAAAAATGAAGGCTGTGTTGAGACTGTAGTCCTACTGGTTAAATCTTGATGATTGGAGAATACATCCATACAGGAAACACCAACACCCCCCCCCCCCCTAAACAAAATAAATATATACTGTATCTGTTTGATCAATAAATATAACATAATATATAATATATAAGAAGAATATCTCAATAAAATAAGTCAAAAACTGATCGAGTGTGGCTTTGAAATAATTTTGCAGGTCAATTATTTTAATACATGTAATAGCAGACATATTGCTCATCAAACGATAAGATTGATTTGATAGAACAATGCATTCTAATATTCTAGACTTCATGACCCAATGAACTGTCAAAAGTTTAACATCAGTCCAAACTGTGGCTCAAATGCAGGACTTTAAATTGGCTTATGACTTTAGGGGTGTTCAATCTGTGGCTCAAATGCGTGATTTAGGGGTGTTCAAACTGTGGCTCAAATGCGTGATTTAGGGGTGTTCAAACTGTGGCTCAAATGCGTGATTTAGGGGTGTTCAAACTGTGACTCAAATTCATGACCTTTCAATTAATCCTTTCTAATTCTAACACCTGAGCTAAAGGTTCTCTTACAGATGAAGACTAGCATTCATCGTACAATTCATTTGAAAATCATCAGGCTTAGAATTTCCAGTTTTAATTTAGAATGAAGTTTGAAAACTGAATCAGTGTAAATTTATGCATAACTGAGCAAACTCACAAAGCCACACAAATGCCACTCTAACTCTGTTGTACAGGATGTTGATACAGCTAGATAAGGTACTGTTTGATTTCTCATCTTTAGAATGATCTATCATTCTCAATATCTTAACTTGAATCCAGATTCATGCCAAATTAAAGAGCAGCATAGAGTTACCACTGTGTTTGCCAGTTGATGAAACTCATTGAGGGATAGAGAAACCATCCAACTTCTTGTAGTTGGCCCTGTGGATTAATGGCTGCAAAAAAACTTGGAGATGGCGTGTTCTGAAATGTGACATTGAACTGGGATCTGAAAATAAAAGTATGAAATCAAAATATGTGCCCTTAAAAACGACAACTCATTAGGGAGTGATGGAACGTGATGATCTATTATGATTAATTAATCTGTTAATGATTATGACGATCTATAATAATTAATTAATCTGTTAATGATTATGATAATCTATTATGATTAATCAATCTGTTAATGATTATGACGATCTATTATAATTAATTAATCTGTTAATGATTATGATAATCTATTATGATTAATCAATCTGTTATTGATTATGATAATCTATTATGATTCATTAATCTGTTAATGATTATGACGATCTATTATAATTCATTAATCTGTTAATGATTATGACGACCTATTTAGATTAACTAATCTGTTAATAATTATGATAATCTATTATAATTCATTAATCTGTTAATGATTATGACGATCTATTATGATTAACTAATCTGTTAATGATTATGGTGATCTATCATTATAATTTTCTCATGAATATCTAAGTATAAAGACAAATAAATGCTGGTCACTGACGGAATTTTACTTTGTTCTATGTAATATACATATATTATTTACATCCACGTTTTCTTCTCGTTTTTTGTTACGAACTGAAACGGAAAGTTATTTTCTCATGAACTTTCAACTTTTGAAACAGGTTATAACCACTAGGTATAAATACACCTGACCTAAAGAGTACAACACTAGTTTATATCAAATGAAATGATTAAAATGTAGACATAAGAAATTATATACTTTGAGTCTCTTCACACAGACATACATTTCATTCAGCATCAACCCGCACCATTTAATATGCTGATGTGAAGAGAAATCTCATATACTTTCAAAAACAGAAAGACATTTCTTAAATAAAGAGACATCATAAACTCATCACTATCAATTCTATTGGACCGTGGATATTGGCCTGGGTAGCTCAGTGGTTAAGACTAGTAATGCAGGGTTCGATTCCCAGTCCAGCCCAAAATTTTCTCCTTTTCTAAATTCCTATACATTCTGTTGACCACCCCTTTACTTGCAGGTGAAAATCCTGCCAAAGACAAAAGAATCTGGGTTGTGTGTCTTCGAGGGCTGAGAGACAATTTAAGGAGGGAAGGAAATGTAATAGTTAGGGCTATATGGACCATGAATATCAGCCTGAGTAGGTCAAAGGTTAGAGCACCTCCATAGTAATGCAGGGGGCCAAGGTTCAAATCCAAGTCAAGCCCAAATTTTTTTCCTTTCTTCTATATTACATTATCATTAGGTAAGTTCAAATTCAGAGTACATGTATCCGGTATTATAACTCACTTGGGGGAGAAGCTGAAGTTTTCAATCATACTGGCCGGGATTTGGAGCGGGGTGTTACACTCGTTGTTGTGGCAGTTCATGTCCTGAGGGGGCTCTGTTTGATTTTGCATGACCAGTACAGCAACTGCTCCTGAGGTTTGCATCATTTGCACCTACAGAAAGTATAATATTGTGAAGTAATTAAAAAATTATCAAATGTAAAATGTACAGTATTAAAATCTATTGTCACATTCTATAAGAAAATTTCCTTCTGGGAGATTTTCAATCAAATATAACTGTGTTAAATTGAAAAAATACCTTCTTAAAATAGGAACATCCTCCACTTGTTATCAGAGCAATTGAACCATTAACAACAGGACTAGATGAACATCCATTAGAGTTTGTGAACACCAGTGGCAAGGTTTTGTTTCCAAACACAGACACGGGACTCAGAAGCCAGTCATAATGAGCATCTAGTCTTTTAAGCACTGCAGGGTAAGCTGAAGCTGTTGAACAGTAATTCATGTGAAGTCAATTTGTTGTCTGTGAATTAATATTCTAGATGAAATGATACAACATTTCATTCAACAAACAATTCATTTTCATTATCCTGTGTAATATTAATTATAGTTTCATTAAAACAGGATCCCAAACCATAATTCCATCCCATTTTAGAACACTTTATTTACAATGTCTATAATGATGGTAAATAATTGGGTTATCTACTAATTAGTGGCAACAAATTAATAGCTTGATGACAAAGGGTTCCAACAATGATGACATACAACTGATAATTTTTTATCACATCCGAATAGCTCATTTGAATGTGTGAGCTGAATAGAAAACACTGAGCAGGCTTTTTTCCTTCTATCCATTTGACCTATGACCTTATGACAGACAAAATCAAAATGAGTCATAGTAACACATGACAGTTTGACCAGAAACCAAACTACCAGTATTAAGTGCATTAAGTTCATTACAATATATGTATCACAGAAACCAAACTACTAGTATTAAGTGCATTAAGTTCATTACAATATATATATCATATAAACCAAACTACTAGTATTAAGTGCATTAAGTTCATTACAATATATGTATCACATAAAACCAAACTACTAGTATTAAGTGCATTAAGTTCATTACAATATATGTATCACATAAAAACAAACTACTAGTATTAAGTGCATTAAGTTCATTACAATATATGTATCACATAAAAACAAACTACTAGTATTAAGTGCATTACAATATATGTATCACATAAACCAAACTACTAGTATTAAGTGCATTACAATATATGTATCACATAAAAACAAACTACTAGTATTAAGTGCATTACAATATATGTATCACATAAAACCAAACTACCAGTATTAAGTGCATTACAATATATGTATCACATAAAAGAAATGGTGAACTCGAAAGAGTCTGAGACTTTTATTTAAATGCATCAATAATACCCAGGGAATGGTCCTTCCTTTGGCAAACAATATTTTATGTGCAGAAAAGTTTGGCCTCTGATCTCTGCGACCTCAAAATCAATAGGAGTCATCTACTCCTTAGAGGGTACCAGTGTACCAAGTTTTATATCAAGCAAGGGTTCTCAAGATATTGAGCAGACTTTCTAATGTTCAGAGTAGTTTGATCCCTGACGTTTGACCTACCATTATACCAAGTTTGATGTTTGTAAAGCGAAGGTTCTCAAGATAGAATGGATAACACTTAGCCTACCAACTGACTGACAGTTGCAAATCAAAATGCCAGTTGCAAATCAAAATGCCCCTCTTTTTCAAAGGGATCAAGGCATAAAATTCATCCTATTTTGTATCAATATGATTTATTTCTTGAATACATGTATTCATGACAAAGAGTTTTTACATAAGTACAATGAATACAATTTACCATATGTAATGTAATTTATTCCCATAATTTTACAATTAAGTCCAAACCAGAGGGGGAAATTTGTATGGAGTTATATCGGAATGGGTAATCTATATTTCAACTTTTGAACATCATAGAAAATTTTCAAATCCCTTATTCCTGTGGAATTTTATATTGCACTTATCACAACTAACTAACAAACTAGTTCAAAAAATACATATTATATCAAACCATGCATCAAGTGCAAGATATTATCAAAAAAAGCATGATTATTGGAGTTTAGGGATTTCAGCTAGGTTCGAATTCCAACCAAAGCCAAACATTTTCTCTTCCATTAAAATGACTGATTTATATGGTTTCCCTAGAGCAGACGTATACATATTGACCGTGTCATTTTTCCACAAAATATTCAAATCATAATGTTAACATTTTGCCCAGAAGTACACAGTTTGATATGGAGAACTTTTCATTACCATCAGATTGGAGTAGAACTTGGTCATATCCACAGTTGTGATCAACACATTCCCATTCTCTAAGTAAAGTGGGTATCCAATTTCCAAGTTTCCAGAGTGGCAGCACAGAAAAGTGAAACTGGCTCATTTTGGTCTTTCTCTCATACTCTAACCTAAATAATTGAAAAACTACAGGTCAGCGGGCCACAACACTCACCTGAACCACCTTGTTCATACAGAAATCTTGCTGGAACACTAATAGTGTCTCAGAATGATTTATAAAAAAAATTTAATTTTAAATCCATACATCACCAAACTAAACTTTAAAATCCTATTATCATGATTATTCTCAAATCCAGGTTAGAATAGATCCTCATTACCCCCTTGCTTGTCGTAAAAGGCGACTAAATGGGGCGGTCCTTCGGATGAGACCGCAAAAACCGAGGTCCCGTGTCACAGCAGGTGTGGCACGATAAAGATCCCTCCCTGCTCATGCAATGGCCATAAGCACCGAGCATAGGCCTAAATTCTGAAGCCCTTCACCGGCAGTGGTGACGTCTCCATATGAGTGAAATATTTTCAACTCTCGAGAGGGATGTTAAACAATATTCAGTCATTCGATCTCAATTGGACCATATACTTTGAAGAAATCAGAATTGACATCTGAATATTTATTTGATAAATTGTACCCTTGCTATTCTTGGGAAGAAATCTTAAAAATATTTTTTACATATAATTCAATGTAAACTCTAAACTGTTGTGTCCTTAGCCTGGCCCATGGGAAACAAACCTGAATGTATACTACTTGGGGTTACTTGTATGTTAGGCCATATCTAAAAATATGTTTGTTTCCCCTCTCCTGAGCCTAAATTTCAGAGGAGGGTCGGTAGGTAGGTAAAAAGATTTTTTTTTGTTTAGCCAGCAGAATTTTATTTAGTAGTATCAGAGCTAAGTTACACATGCGCATATAAATTAGGTGTTTTTCCAGATTGTAATTATATCAAGTTTGGAAACAAGTTTAGATTGAGAACATGTAGATGTAATGCTTTTTATTGACTGTCGAAAATATCACACCCGTCCAAAATATCAACACTTTCCCCAACTGAAGAACACAACATGCACACCCTGATGCCCCAAAGTCTCTTGTCTCCTCGCTCCTCTTGTAGACAATATTTCTCCATCTCGGTCTAGCTAGCAGACCACCTCTATTCGTATTATCTTTTTTATTTTAGATCGAAACCAATAAAGATATAGAAAATTCTGGTCATTATTAAATACTGATCTGTACCTGAAATGACCCTGAAATTTTCCGGAATTTAAAAAAAAAATTGCCAGAATGATGGAATAAAAACTTTTGGGTTGGTGTGACTTTCTCAGACTCGGTCGGGCGAGGGGAAACAAACAACATTTTTATTTTAGCCTTAACTCCACTGAACAAACTAAAGAATTTCCCTTTATATCTCCATGTAAAAACTTTAAGCTTCTGTTGTTGTCCAGTCCTAGCCTGGAGGTCATTGTATGAACAAACGAATTTATTCTAAATGAAGATACCTGCATATCACTTTTACAAATTGTACCCTTGTTGTTCAAAAGGTTTTCAAAGAATTTTCCTACACAATCATATCTAAAACAGTGTACCCCTACTATGACCCCCACCTTTGTGTTGGGACTCAAGGTGTAATTACTAATTTAACAAACTATAATCTTCAATATACAAGAAAGACTGAACACACTCCATTCAATTTTCACTATTCATCATCTTTTGAAAAGGGGCAAAACTCATCATATGAAGAAACTTAAACTTCAATCCCCCATATCCAGTGATGCTTTGTGGAAAGTTTACAAAAACAACTAAGCTTCTATAATGATAACATACATGCACAAATTTTTAATCAAATCAAAAATCTTTATTTAGAGTCAGACATGATATATAACCATATCACTACATGACATTAGCTCTAAAGAGCTATTTACCGACTAGAAAAGCTCACTTTAAAAATCCTTCACAGCATGCCTTGTAAAGTACTTAATAATTTGATTAAATATGAAATCAAAATCCCCAAAGATAATTTATGTTTAAATTTGAAAGTCATAATTTTCTTGTTTTACAAGTTCATATATCATATATGATATAGGGCTGAAACGATACGCCCCCTTCACGATACAATACATATTGCAATGCTTTAATATGCCACCATTCAATATTTTCGATGCTGCAATACATTTTACAGAAAAAAAAACAATATCTTTAAAGCTGTATGGTCCGAATTATAATATTTTTTTCCATCTCGTAAAAACGCTAGTAAATCATCGCACGTATGTAGTTATGAGGCTGTATGACATATCATACATTATTTTCACCTGTTTTAACCAAAATTATTTGATTTTAAATCGATGTTTACAAATAACCGTGTCACTCTGCCATTTCAAGTGACAGTCATGTGACCAGTTCAAACTTTCAGATCATCGGTGGTCTTATCTGTGTAAAGCTGTGTATTTTGTTACAACAGTACTGTGCCATAAGTTCAATAGAAATAAAAATATCAAATAACTCTTAGTAATTCGTTCTTTTATGCTCTTTCAACCTTAAAACTAGACAGTTACGTATGAGTTAATACATCATGTTGGGATTCCCCTGACGTGCATAGGTCTACTTATAGACGTCTAACACTGTATAATTTATGGGATGATTTATATATGTACCACACTATATTTACTTTCTAAATAATATTCTCACTGTTTTCTTTTACATTTATAAAGTAATTAATCTGCTTTAAAGTAATTATGTACAAAGATAATAAATGAACATTGGGTCATTATACAGCTTTAAAGAAAACTTTAATAACAAAGATTCAATCACAACTTTAGGAGCAAATGTTGCCAAACCACCGAACGGTAAGATGCCTGTTGGCTCTGTAGTTTAGACTCAATAGAGGCTAATAACAGTCTGACCGTTACCCGACACCATTTTGTCCCTTGTGCATGTATAAATAATAAGTACAGGTCAAGCCTGATGTATTTTACCGTACACGATTTAAAAAAATATATATATCAAAACCAAAGATTGGGGCAATACATTGAACAGTATCGATATTTTGGTGAATTGTTTCAGCCATAATATAATTACATATGGTCAGGAAATTATTTGTGGAATTACCTGAATATACTTTCTACTAATGTGTTTATCCTGTTATACATCCACTCTGCTCCATAAATTGCATGTGCATTATCGGTATTGGATATGAAAAGATGATGTGTTTTAGTATCATTTTGAATAATTGGCAAAAGAGCCTCATCTGAATTCCATAAACAGTCAAGAAAAGCAGAATTAACAGGGTCGACATAGTGTATCATTATAGATACATTGGTAAGCAGTTTACTGGGAAAGTCAATTTTTCCAGAGAGCGTCCACAAGGTAAAGGAGGGTGCAGAGTCTCCTGGTTTAAGAACCATCACTTCGCCGTCCTTAAGTCTATCACCGTTTCCATTAACATCAAGTTTAGGATTTATAAAGTTACGTACGGAGTTTGAATTAAATTTTGAGTTGTTTTGTTTTGTGTTGGATATGGATATTGAAAATTCCTCAACAACATTGTTTTCGGTCACCAGAAATGGAGTTACATGCAAATATAAACTAGCACACAGCACGGCAAAGCAAATCAGTTTCATGTTTTCTGCCATATTGAAATCATGTGACCTGAAACAAATTACAACGAACCCGATGTAAATTGAATTTAATGAGGACATGGCATTGTAATAATCATGTGTATAAAACTTAATCGTATACATTTTGGTGAAATTGAATATTGATGATATTATGAACCCCTAGTTGGTAAAACAAAATACTTCTTCGTAAACTAACACTAGTCTGGATTAAGACTAACACAGGACATTATAACATTCGGGATCAAAATACGTTGAGAGTTTTAACCAATCAAAATTAAGAAAGCCTAAGGAGATGCCAGTGAATATGGCGACGACACCGAGAGCAATTTGACAGCTTTATTTGTTATTTTATCTGGGTAACTTGCTTTATTTATGAGCTTCTTTATGGTTATAAGAAAATGACTATATTGATTTGTACATAAGAGACTAAATGCAATGGGAAAGTGAAATTTAGAAATGTACCAAAAATTCATGTTGAATCTTGTTTCTACGAGAAATGTAGGACTGCGTTCAAGATCGTGGTGGCTACGTAGTGCTGCATAGCGCTACGAATTTAGGCTAGCCTTATGTGGGGAATAGCAAGCGTTAATGCATGCATTTCGTTCATGAGTTCTTTAAATTGAGAAATATCTTGCCCCACTGAGCATGTTTATAACCATAAGCAATTCAATCAAATGATAAACGGTAATTTAACAGAGATGCCTTCTGTCCTATTTTCTACTTTAACATACATGCATTAAGTAAATGGTCTACTTAAGTAAATGGTTTAAATATTTTACTTAATTGCTTATGTCTATGACTTGAAGACATCCATCACTGCAAGCATTGTAAAACATTGCTTTTAACAGGTTGGGAACACTTCCCCTATTGGCAAGATCTTCTTGCTAAAAATGAAAACGCAATTATCCCTCTTTAGTGAGAAAGTAAACATTAAAGGACACAACGCATGTTTCTAAACTTTTTCATTTTTTCAGCAAAATTAACTCTTTTTATGCCGAAAACTACTTTAAATGTGTTTTAAATGAAATATTTTTCGTAGCTTTCGAGTTTGAAAGCGATGAAATTCAAATCTTGCGATATGCATATTTTTTTCGCTAGTTTACGCGCCATTATGTGTGACGTCATATGCGCCCTCAGGTTTGGAAACATCTATTAGCCATTTCATAAACAGATTAGATTTAATGGACAAAAAACCAATTATCACGTTAACGGCTTGTAAATAATAATACATTAAGATGTTTTGTGCCTTGCTCGGGTGTACTAGTTGTCGATAGAAAGGATTTAGACTGAGTATTTTTCAATTTTTCGAAGGAAGGTACGAGAAAAAAGACGTGGATAATTTTTTTGTTGGAGCAAGAACTTTACCTTAAAAAACACACCCAGTCACCTTTTCAAACGCCGCTTGGACAGAGACCCTGATAAACTGCGAGAAAATGGATATATCGAAGCTATAAGCACTGCATGGTAGGCCTATAGCATACATTCTGTTTTGCTCTTCAAATTCAATACACACTCAGATCAACTGACCTTCACCTTGTAACAACATATATCGACGATACAATGTAACTTCTACCAACTGGTAGATTTACAACAACAAAAATTAAAGATACAAAATAATTGAACTTTTAATTATACAAATAATAGAATATTGTATTTCCTAATTTTAAATTGAATTATAAAATGATTTCCTTATTGAACTCGTAGCATCTTTCAGTGCGTCAGTAGGCTATAACGCCGTGCTCCCACTTCGTACTTCCTAAAGACGTGCAGATCACAATTCAAAAATAGTAATGAGATTGCTTTATCAAAATAAGATGTGATTACCACTTTAAATTTGAATATTTTTATTGATTTGTGTGCGTGTTGTCTTTTTCTTTCTTTCCGAAATGCACACGTGACAATAGCTTGGCATAGGGCCTAGTTGTCAACAATTTAACGCATCATAATTTGTCTAATCCAAAAACAAATAATGATTGCACTGTTTATTTTAGAAAAACAGCGCCAATTACAAATGTACAAAGGAATAACATCCCCAAACAGTTTGTAGACAGCGGCCCGTATTTAACATTATTTACTCACAATATTGCCAATTTCATACACGCTTTACTCGCTATATTTGGATATTTACATCGTTATATGTGTGTACTGGTGGCGAACACATATAAAACTCGGACAATTTGTCAACATCGATTTAAATGTTGCCCATGGTAAATAAATTAGGCCCCTGAAAGTTGAATTTTTAATAATATTTCGCAGTACTTTCACAATCCGAAGGGCGTGTGTGACGTCACTGTACCACGTGACTACCTACCTAATTAACTTGACTTTTTGAAATCGGGGCTTAGATTTAAGTCTGTATTGTGGTTAATTATCGCAAAATTTCGGCGAAGACAGAATGCATGTAATATTGTATACTTTGAAAACATGAGATGTGTCCTTTAACATATGTTTTGGTCTTTATTGAAAATAATGGCAAATTCCGTGTAATGCTAAATAAGAGCGACACACACTCAACATGACACAAACTGTCTCTATAAAATTTACAACACAGTCAAAGAAATTTAATATCAATGTTGCTGCATGAGAGGGAAGGGAGCTAAAATTCAATGCACATCGTGAGTGTTTTTGTTTTGATTAATATACTTGCAGAAGTATCGGACATTTTAGCGGTTTTTCTTCTTTTCACGTGAAACACGAAGATATATACTCCACATGTCCTTTTCTTGGTTGTACGGGATAATTTACTATCACTAGAGAGGGATAATCATGTTTTTGCGAGAATATCTCGCTATATGGGAAGTGTTCCCAACCTGTTTAAACACCACCATTTTGATTTCATCTGCACCGTTGTTCCACCAGTTCCAGATTCACTTCTTCAATGAGAGGATTTTGTTATTCTCCCAGAAAGACCTGCCAATTAATTGTGTCCAAACTTTTCCCATCTTTACATTTCCATATAAAGAATATATTTACAAGTAGACTTGAAGTTCTGTACTACTTTATGTGTTTTGAGGAGCGTGGCAACTATTTCAGTGTTTGCTGCAGAAATTTAGAAATGATGGGACAATTCCCCCCTTGTTATAAGATGTTTGGGGGTTTGTATAATTTGGTGGATGGGAGTGCAAAATAGCAATTAAAATAGCAATTCCAATACCCACTAGGCTTTTAACATTCATAATTCTTTAAGCTACTATCATAATTACAATTAATCATTCTGGTCACCTATATATTAAAAGAATAAAGAAAGCATTCTGATTCATTTTAAAAACAGATTCTATAACTCCTATTAAAATGCTATTTGATACTTGATATGCATAATAATTAAATTCGTCATTATTAGCTCACCTGAGTTTTTCTGATCAAAATTTGTCCATTGTCTGTCGTTGTTGTTGTAAACTTTTCACAATTTTATCTTCTTCAGAACCACTTGGTCAATTCCAACCAAATTTGGCACAGAGTATCCTTGGGTAAAGGGGATTAAAGTTTATTCAAATGAAGGGCCATGCCCCCTTCAAATGGGAGATAATCACAAAAATGCAAAATTAGGGTAGGGTGATTTAAAAATCTTCTCAAGAACCACTGAGCCAGAAGAGCTGAGATTTACCTGAAAGCTTCCTGACATAGTGCAGATTGAAGTTTATTAAATCATGGTCCCCAGTGGTAGGTTGGGGCCACAATAGGGGATCAAAGTTTTACATGGAAATATACAGGGAACATCTTTAAAAATGTTCTTCTTAAGAACCACTGAGTCATAAGAGCTAAGATTTACTTAAAAGCTTCCTGGCATAGTGCAAATTCAAGTTTGTTAAAATCATCCCCCCCCCCCCCCTTTACATGGGAATAAATAGAGAAAATCTTTAAAAATCTTCTTTTCAAGAACCAATGGGCCAGAAGAGCTGACATTTATATGAAAGCTTCCTGACATTGTGCAGATTCAAGTTTGTTCAAATCATGGCCTCAGGGAGTAGGTTGGGGCTACATTAGGGGATCAAAGTTATACATAGAAATATATAGTGAAAATCTTTAAAAATCTTCTTCTCAAGAACCATTGGTCCAAAGAAGTTGACATTTACATGAAAGCTTTCTGACATATTGCAGATTCAAGTGTGTAAAAATCATGGCCTCCAGGGGTAGGTTGGGGCCACAGTAAGATATAGGCCAAGGTGACTCAGATGAGTGATGTGGCCCATGGGCCTCTTGTTTTTGGATAGTTTCATAACTTGTGAAAATTGATCATCTATGAGGGTAACCAAGATGAAAGTGGACTTATATTGTAGATTGCCTAAAATGGCTGGTTTGTTAGCCCAGAAAAATAATTTATTAGATACAAAGCAAATGTTTATTAATTTTATGAAGTTCCAGGTTTCTGCCTTGCTTTTTTGCCATATTTGTATAATTTTCCACCCTTTCAAATCAAAAGTTTTTACTATGTATATATTTCCAACACGGTAAACATAAAAATAAAATAAACTAGTTCTAATTGTAACGGGGACCGTTACATATGTTCCCCAAACCTCCCCCAATTAAAAAGCGATGTCCTCGTGAATCTATAGCAAAAAATCATTTTATTTTAGCCTTTAATTACATGTAGTACGTTCAGTATGGTCATTTCAGTACCAAAAAATGAAAGAAAGCGTTATACACGCACACGCGTGTATGATTCCGAATTTTGGTTGATGTCGTTCAACAGGCATGTGTATCATATACCCACAGTGTGAATTTCATAACGTTTCCACCAAATATAAGGAAGTTATAGCGATTTTAAAATCGTCCAATCAGAATTCAGCACACGTGCATGCACGTGCTGAGCAGTAATTCTAACCACAGCAATTTGTAAGGAGTACCAAGACACATCTAAACCATTAATATCAATAGAATTTGATGAAAAACAAAAACGTTATTGTCCTTTAAAAACTGAACATTTGAAAAACGTTTCACGCGCATGCGCGTGTTAGTTGGCCTTTTTTATTACACCAATATATAGATACACGTATTGTCTACGTATGCTGTGAATATCATCTCATTCGCTTCGTAAATAAGATAGTTACAGACGTTTTAGTACTATCCAATCAAAATGAAGCGCACGTGCATGCGCGTGCAAATTGGTAATTTTGACCATGAAAATCAGTTAAGGGTCTCAATATCTACCTATGATATGAATATCAAGCCATTTCAATGAACAACAAAAAAGTTAGACTGATTCCAAAGTTAGTGTACAAATTTTGTAATGCACGCGCATGCGTGCGCGTGAAGACAAAATAACTATCATTTTTCATATCTACAAATGATATACTATCATCCTATTCAGGTTTCATATCGATCCCTTTAATATTCTGATTTTCCATTTTTTGTACCAAAATTGCAGTGCGCGTGCGCGCGCGTGCATGCACGTGCAGACAAAATGACTATCACTATGCACATCTACAAACGCTATACTATTATCCTGGAAAGTTTCATATCGATCCCTTTTGTAGTTTTTGAGAACACTACCGGACAAAAAAGTACCGGAGAAAAAGAATAATAAAAATAATAATAATAATAAGAAACAGAGTAAAAACAATATGTTCCCAAACTTTGTTTGGGGAACATAATAAGGACATGCAGCGATTTTTTTTCTTATATAACTGGTACCGATAAACGGTACCATTCCCAGTGCCAAAACCCATTGATTTTTCCCAATTTTGAGATTAAAAATTCCCAACTTACTTTCCGAAAAATAGACCACTGACATCGTAATTTACTTAGTCTGAAACGTTGTACAAGTTAACTAAAATGTTCACTTCCCGTATTAAATCGAAAGTACAGATCATGGCAGTGCGTGTGTTTTGTAGAGCTGCAGCGATTCTAAAACAATCTTACAACGATTCCTTATGTCTCACAACAGCAAATATTACCGTAAAAAGTTTGTAAAGAGATGAATAGTTCTTGTTTTGTTCTCTTTTTTTCTTTTCTTTTAGTTAAAATCATTTGTTGAAACATTTGTAGAAAAGTCTCAATTTGTTCGATTTTGACGCTATTTTTCCCAATCGAATGGGTACCAGTACCAGTGGGTAGAAAAAAATCGCTGACATGTATTTATATCTGCTCTCATCCAAAATTGCAGTCAGTTGGTCCCATAAAATAGTTTATCTAAAAATGTTGGTCTTGTTATTTTCTGTCTCTTTGTCTGTTTCAAAAAATGTATCTTTTCTTACCCCTTATTGAATCTAACAGTCTCTGTCAATTTTCATCTATATATAGTGCTATTAATTAAGTGCTTAAAAGATTTCTTTATTGCTTGGTGAAATTCAAATCTATAGGTACTAAGATTCTAAATATTGTATTGGTAATTGTACGTGGGAACACAACAGTATTGATTTAACATGATGATGATCTTTGTGTCAGTAAAGATGAAATTTAATGATGATTAAATGCATTACATTTTCATTTTAGATCAAGAGCTCACTTCCTTGAAAATGCTGGTTGCTTCCTGAAGAATTAACGATGTAAAGGTAAGTTCATGGTTGTATAGAATCTACTTATTCCGACAGAGTTTGTAGGTTTGAAAAACATAGTCCAAATGAAAAGAAAGTATTAGTAGTCTGAATTTAAATCTAACTTCATATGAATAATACTGGGTGGTAAACGTAACCTTGTCTACATTATAAAGTCCCAAGTAATGTGAAAATATTATAAATGAAGTTCAAAGAAGTTTAGTATTTAGTAGTTTTCATGAAATCAAATTTTGATCAAAATAGAAATTCTAAAAAATATGCTGTTGCTGATGGGGGAAAAACCCCAAACTATAATGTATTGTATTAAAAGAAACACATTTTGAACTGCAATTCGAATTGAATGTAATAAACTGTTTCAACCCTAGTACTTGGATACTAAGCTATTTTTACATTAATCTTCAGATCTACAAAGCATATAATTTATCTTGATTTACTACCAAACTTTGTTGAAGGAGCAGTATGTTTACTCGCATCTGGAAGATGTATATGGTTGAAGAGTTCTAAATATAGTTGTTGTAATGTCAGTTTAAGACGTCCCATTTCTCAAGTGGATGGCAACGAAATTTCGTACAATATATGCTGGTGGTCAAGCTAGTTTTAACAGTCAGTAAAAAACAACAATTATAACACATATACGCTTTATTAATATATTCATTTCAATCATTTGTGTAAAGTAATAAACATCCCAAAACTGAAAATCAAAAGACTGGCTCATCATCTCAATGAGTTTCTAAATGGTTAGCTATCATTTGAAGTGATTGTGAAGCCCCTATCATCATTCCGTAATCCTGACACTTTAGAAATCCCGGATTTGGTCTGAAGGTTGCCTATGACGGGGTTCCTAATAAATATCATATCTCCTAGATCAAAGTCACCTGTAAAATCAAGTTTTATATATCTGAGCTATAACTTGTTAATGAAGAGACATTTGAAAACACATTCTTGGCACAAAGGATGCTTCTGACCAGAGGTCATGTCGTGACATTGAACTCATGTAATTTGAATTGAATCAAAGTCACTTGTTGAAAATGCGCGAGAAGTTATAAGTAAAACGAAACTAACACGATTTAACTTTTTTTAATACACACAATGTAACAGTTTGTGATATTGGGAATTTCTAGATAAGTAAATTGGGGGTTTTCCCAAATGGGAAGGGTCTGTTTATCAGATTGACGGTCCTGAACCCACAGGTGATAGAGAGAGGAGTGAACCTACAGGTGATAGAGAGAGGAATGAACTTACAGGTGATAGAGAGAGGAGTGAACCTACAGGTGATAGAGAGAGGAATGAACATACAGGTGATAGAGGAGTGAACATACAGGTGATAGAGAGGGAGGAACCTACAGGTGATAGAGAGAGGAGTGAACCTACAGGTGATAGAGAGGGAGGAACCTACAGGTGATAGAGAGAGGAATGAACCGACAGGTGATAGAGAGAGGAATGAACATACAGGTGATAGAGAGGGAGGAACCTACAGGTGATAGAGAGAGGAATGAACATACAGGTGATAGAGAGGGAGGAACCTACAGGTGATAGAGAGAGGAGTGAACCTACAGGTGATAGAGAGAGGAGTGAACCTACAGGTGATAGAGAGAGGAATGAACATACAGGTGATCGAGAGGGAGGAACCTACAGGTGATAGAGAGAGGAGTGAACCTACAGGTGATAGAGAGAGAGGGGGGAACCTACAGGTGATAGAGAGAGAGGGGGGAACCTACAGGTGATAGAGAGAGGAATGAACATACAGGTGATAGAGAGAGAGAGGGGAACCTACAGGTGATAGAGAGAGGAATGAACCGACAGGTGATAGAGAGAGGAATGAACCGACAGGTGATAGAGAGAGAGAGGGGAACCTACAGGTGATAGAGAGAGGAATGAACATACAGGTGATAGAGAGAGGAATGAACATACAGGTGATAGAGAGGGAGGAACCTACAGGTGATAGAGAGAGGAGTGAACCTACAGGTGATAGAGAGGGAGGAACCTACAGGTGATAGAGAGAGGAGTGAACCTACAGGTGATAGAGAGAGGAATGAACATACAGGTGATAGAGAGAGGAGTGAACTTACAGGTGATAGAGAGAGGAGTGAACCTACAGGTGATAGAGAGGGAGGAACCTACAGGTGATAGAGAGAGGAATGAACCGACAGGTGATAGAGAGAGGAATGAACCGACAGGTGATAGAGAGGAACCTACAGGTGATAGAGAGAGGAATGAACTTACAGGTGATAGAGAGGGAGGAACCTACAGGTGATAGAGAGAGGAACCTAGAGAGAGGAATGAACATACAGGTGATAGAGAGAGGAATGAAGAGTAATCAACCATGGGTATCTAACGATGACCAGTCTATGGTGACTAAATAATGGTACTAGCTTACTGGCTTCAGTGATGAAATCTTCATAGAGCACTTGGCGAACAAAATTTCCTCTAGAGGGTGACAATGTTGCTTATAACTTTGTACCTGAAAACAGAATCAGTAATTTGCTGAAATCAAATGACTTGTTTTGGTTTAACATATACACTCTGAATTGTGTTTGACTCAAACGAAATAAAAGAAAGCAAGAGTACGATGGTGCATAATGTTGTATGAGGTCACTAGGAAGAGGTTGTGGCTGGGAAAGAATCCTTGACTCGCCTTTGACAACAAGAGGCATTCTCTACCTAGAGTTACGTGCGCTACTCGCACTATACCACTGTCAACGCTCAATTTACAGCTATAATGTTACGAACTCCTATGTTAGAGTCGCGAATGACAAGAACATGAGCTAGTTCTTAGATCACACTACTTGCAGTTCTTGCACCTCGAACCCGTTCTCGTGATGCGTACTCGGAGTTCGGAATCGGCAAGAATTTGTGCTCGTTTGAAGAACGGCGGTCTCAACAATGCAGGTAATCGACCATAAGTTCAAACATCTAAGAGACTCGGACAAATCTTGCTAAAATCATTGATTTCCGGATTTTCACTAGTCCGTACGGACTGGTGATATAGAGAGTTTACTAGTCCGACACGTTTTTTACTAGTCTCGGACTTACGGACATGAGGTAATTTCGAACCCTGCATCCGTTAAAAAGATACTGCATTGGATCCCCCCCCCCCCCCCCCTATACAGTCAAACCTGTATTAAGAGACCGTCCAACGGAGAATGGGAAAAGGGTCACATATGACAGGTGGTCTCTTAATACAGGTTGTCTATTGTCCGCAGTTAATGGATAAAATTTCGCAAATAATTTGTACAATGGAGAAAATGACTACATGTATTTGGAATTTATCATTAAGAATATCAAGTATGGTTTTAATAGTTGTAAAATAAAATTACTAATACACTGTAGTTAAAAATCTAGAATACAATGGGTTGTATCATAATTTTTTATTCATCAAAAATTACATTTAATCTATTTAAGAATGATAAACTTTGCATGCATTTCATATTACACATTTACATGAGATTTAAAAATTATTTATGAACTGCATGTAAATTTTCTAAAACTTATAAACACTTTGTTGTAAAGGGTATTTATGTATAGCCTACTTGTACAGTGTAACTAAAAAATGCAATGCGTGTGGTAAGAAAGCAAATGGTGAAGTGTTGCGTCTCCTTTTGTACAATACATGCTGGAAAAATGTTATTCAATTTGAGAAACATTAAATAAATCACAATATCCATTGTACGTGCACAGCAAATTTTTTAAGCTTAGAACTAATGCAGACAATTTTATTGAACTCGGACGTATCAAATACTCGGGACATGTCGAAGTGAGCCACTAGTTCCGGTCATTATTCTGGAAACATCGAGTATCTCATGCAGGAAAACTGCGAATATTCCGTTTAAAATTTCAGTCCTAAGCACAATATTTACCTGATTTATATCGCAATCGGGTAATTTTTTTTACTCTGTTGAACATAATGGTATGACAAGTGGTAGATTTTCATTTCCGATCTAGCCTACTCGGCACTTCTTAAAGTTTGTCGAAATTCACACCTTCAAATACACCGGCCTTGATTCCCTGATCCTTGATTTTTTTAAATAAACAACAACTCGTGTTTTATTAATTAACCACACATGACACTGCATGTTGACAGCTTGGGTATAATAATTTATTCAGAGGGCCGACTAAACAAGATCATCACCAAACTGTGCGTATTAAAACGAAAGTGTTAGGGGCGATAATTCCCAGAATAGTCGTGCGTTTGAAAACGAAAGTGTTAGGGGCGATAATTCCCAGAATAGTCGGCTCAACCGAAATTGAAAGTAGTAATCACGTTGTAATCGAAAAATGTACAGTCGTTAAATAGAGGTAAAATTTCATGAAAATACACGAAAAGGTTGTAAAAATCATGGTCGTTGGTCGCGTCAGACAGGTGGTCGGTTAATACAGGTACAATATATAGAGTAACGTCTTGGGGGGAACTTTTTATGGTCACATACGACAGTGAGTTGCTAAATACAGTGGGTCGCTATGGCAGTTTTGACTGTATATTTGTTTACTTATTATGTAAATGAGGTGACTCTTTTGTTATGAATATTTATGTAAAAATTTTAGGATTGTAAGAATCTTTTGTTCAAATAATTATTGAATGTAATTATGTGCAGGTATTTAAGAATAACAGAATACATTTAATAGTAAGTAATGTGTGAAACTATGACAGTTTTATAAATATAAAAATTCCATATTCTATTGCTTATTGTATATATGAGAAAGAAAAGGTAACAACTCATGCTACAGCCGAGTTAAAAAAAAGAACAATACCTGTCTGCCTCATCAAAATTTTAAATTTTTGGCCTGAGAAACTATTAATTTTTTTTTTTGGCCGTAAGGGCACAATTGCACTGTTACATTGACATAGGCCAAGGCGGAGCAAACTTACATGTGCAGTTTAACCTAAACTACTTTTGATATTACAATTGGTTTGAGAGATTCCATAACTAATTTACACAAACTGATGGTTTTCTATTTCTTTTTGCCCACAAGATTGAATCAGTTCACCTTCAGTGTTTTGAACATGCACACGCCCATTACAAGTTTTGTATTTGTGCAGTAGAATTTATGATTGAATACTGTATAATTCACTTAAAATAGGGGGGGTGGGGTGGAGAGGGGATACAGATTTATTGAAATGTTACTAAGAATACAAGTCAACCTATCAAGGACTTGAACCCATTAACAGCCTTATGCTGGTGTACTAGCCAGATAGACAGCAATTGTTACATAGACCAGGAATACATGAATTATATCTGTACAGAACACTTCTCTGTTTCAGTGTCAGTAATCTGTTGTAAACCAAAAATTCTGTAAATAGCTATACACACACTACTCGGTTCATAATTTCAGGATATTAGAAAATAAATGCTTCACATTGATTTATAGGAATAGTTTGTACAGTTATCGTAGTTATGTTGATATTTATGCACATGAAAACACAAGTCAGATTAACTTTTATTCATAAGAGTTTATTTGTATTAATAAAGGTTACTGTTATTATCTGTTGATCAAATTAATGCGTATTGATTGGGCTTATGGAACATACTATAATCATACTTGTGTTATTCTACTTGTAAATTACATTATAACTCCATATTAATTAAACATGAATTCAGCTAATGACATCATAGTACTATAAACTATTTCAGGGGACAACTCACTTCATCATTTGTGTTTGCAGAAATTTGCATAAAATTATCAGAACTCATTCATTTGGGCATGGGATTTTCATATGGCTGGGAATAGTTTGTGGTTATTAAGATAATTGTCCATATTGCAATAGATTAATTTGTCTGTGTGTAGTCGTGTCGGGAGGGAATCATGCAATATATAATAAAGTGGTTGCATTTGTCCTGTTCATTGTAAAATCGTAGTACTTTTTCCAAATGTTAACTACATGTATTTTATGTCATACATTCTATTAGTACCACAGCAAGGAATTTAGAATGAATATAGGAAAATTGGAAGATAGCTTAATATGTTCTTGTATCTAAAGGTCCTAAGAACTTTATATGTGTAAGAGAATGTATATATTGTGTTAGAGAATGTATATATTGTGTTAGGGAATGTAATGTTCCTGTTAATGACCCAGTTGTTTATGAGATTATCACAAGATATAATACAGTTTAGGTGCTCAGGTACATGGTTTACAATCTAGTTTAAACCTATGTTAGACAGGAAACACAGTAAAGCAAAATGTCCTGTTAAATTCAGCTGCACAAGGAAGTTAGGCAGGAAGCTTTACCTACAAACACATTTTGTAAACAAGACAACATTATAGATATTTCTTTGTACACCCATTGCCTTTGTGAAATTTGAATATATCCTCTGTTTTGAGTATTCCCTGGTTAGGTGTAAATGAATGAATATTAATAAGTCGAGGCTTTTGGAATTGTACAACAGAACATTTCTTTACAGATGAAGATAGATTTGAAATAAGTTCTCATGTGTCGGGGATTTATAAAGACCAGAACTCTGAAAAAAAGACAGATTTGAGAGGAATTCAGGTAATATTGGCATGTTAGCTTCGATTAAGGTTATGTCATCCTCTAGTGATGAAGTTAAATGTCATTTGTGATGTACCTGCATATAATGGTACCTACAGTGATCAAAGATAGCTTAATTAGACTAGCTTGTCACAAAGCATGCAGAAAGAGATCTTGGTGCATCATAACATTTTATGAGAGTAGTGTTTAATGAACTGAAAGTGATCTTTTTTAGATAAGAGCATAAAGTGAACTTGAGAAAATATTGCACTTTCTCCTTAATTACAGTTTGGTATGACTTTTAAAGGCAAATTTTACAAACTTGAGGTGAACTAAAATATACCAGATATGTATGGACATTGTAGTAAGAAGCTTTATTACTTACATGGATAAATTTGTTTGTGTAACAAGGGATCGTATTAATCTTCTGTTGTACATTTCATAAGATAATCATTACAAAATCAACGAAGTATTTTTGTTTACACAATCAGCGATCGAGGCTCGTCGACTGCCTCTATTCAGACATCTTACTTTTACCGCATTTCCATTGGATCACAATCCCGTTGAATAAAAACGTAAAATATAAAAATTAATTTCTTTAAAACTTGTCTATCAAACGTTACGAAATTCGAACCTGATGTGTAGTTTGCCACTACTACTGATACACTCTGACCTAATACACAAAACTACTAACATGTATGTGCCTATCAGTTCTAGGACAATTTTTTTTTATCAATAAAAGAGTTTATTATAACATCATACAGTTTAAGATACGACTCCTCTCTGTACTGAACTACAGTGTGTGTTATATGTAGGGCTAGTTATTGGACCTGTACAAAACATAAATAGGAAATAACAAAATTTCTGTAATAAACTGATGTTCAAAGGAGTGATTGTATCGGTCACAAGTATACAAAATGACAAGTGTAATGTGCTTTCATTTCCAGAATCAGTTATACTGTCTGTGATGCTTTGTCAGTTTTAATTGTGTAAAAAAAATCTCTTTATGTGACTGTATTAGATTAGAAGGGGATTTTTACACATCAGTTTGTCCTTTGATACCTTTATGTAGTAATAAGTAAAACTTTATATTCCAAAAAGAACATAAATTTCAGTTATAGGCTTTGTATGAAGATTATCCTTGCAATGTCATTATAATAAGGTTGTACTGTAGATACAATATGCCTAAATGCAAGATCTAGGTCATTTTTATCCTAGTCCGAAATAAAGCGCATGTAGAAATGTAGAGTTGCAAGGCAATTGTATGAAATGATAAAACATTGCATTATGTACGTTTGTCTACAGAGTCATTGCTGGTGATGTGGTGGATTGGGTGCTCGCTTTGCAACCGAGGGGAAACCTAAGACATATATAACATTTAGTAGTAGTAACTTTTCCTCTGCCAATAACCATGCAACATTAGTAGTGAAAACCTTTTGGATGTGACCTTAAAAACGGAGGTCCCGTGTCGCAGTAGACATTGGCATGTTAAAAAACCCTGACTGCTACAACCGTAAGCACTTCACATATACATCAAAATTTGTGGCACTTCATCAGAAATTGACGACATCTTTGTATGAGTGGAAATTATCAAATAAGATGCAAAACAACATACTAACCAACAGTCATTAGATCTTTGTGAAAATAGAATTTATAGAAAATAAAAAATCTTAGATCCTTGCATAATGATGGTGCATGCAATGTCAGTTTCAAAAAAGCAGTGTGATGAGATCTATACCTTTAAAGGTCAATATGTGTTGAAAATTTCTGTACAAAACCAAAAGCAGCAAGATTCCGACTAATTGAATGGTTTAGTGTTATGGTCTGTTGGTACTATGTTATCCATTTCATTTACCAGTACATGTGCATTAATAATGCATGTGAAATGTTAGGAGTGGTATTGAATCTGAAACATAACACCTCACAGTATAGATGCAAATCAAGCCTCCATTGCAAGTCATTAAATATGTACAGTGTTGTCAGAGGTTGAAGGGGGGAAATTATTATTTTGTAAATCAATAGTATTGATTTAGGTTCGTTATTTCATGCATTGTGTTTGGACAGCACAGAAATATGGGATAGCACATGATGGTATTGTCTATTTCCATGCTTGGGTGAGTCTTGATTGAACTATGAGGATATTTGGACTTTCTATTAGTGAATTGACTTTTTAGGGGCTACAAGTGAATGAAAATTGGGATTTGAAAATGTGATAAACACCTGTTTGGGAAGAAGCAAGTAATAATATTAGGGGATCCCATCACTAATTGGCTTGGCAGACCTTGTGTGTATTTGTTACCTGCCTGGGTGTGTGTTTAATTAAATATTATTTATGACAGCATTAATTAGACAGTATAATACAAGTACATGGAAAGGTAAACTTGCAATATTCAGCTGGTAGTTTGTTGTCAGTATGCCAAGCAGACATAGGGTATAAGGAGATAACCTTGATGGCAAGTGTATGTAGACATTTTCTATAATCCAGCAGGATGTGTCCGTGTATGTGGGACTTGTTAGAGTCTGTCATGTGGCCGATGTGGTAAGTCAGGGCAACTGTAAATAGCATGGAGATTGAAAAGAGGTAAACTGAACATTGTCTCCATTTTGAGCAAGAACAACAGTGAACGCTTTTGTCCATGTATATTTGAACACTGGCAAACTATATTTTCTGAGTGCATTATTCTAGAGTTATTGAAGAAAGCAGTATTTTACGGTATGGACAGAAATGCCTTTCAGGCTGATACTTGTAACAGGATGATATTTATTTTGAAGTTTTCCCCCAGAGGTGATATAACTGTACAAGGCACAATAGAGAAGTTAATTTTTTGCCTTAAGTTTGAAAAGTAAACATATTTTGTATGTTGGAGCAGACAGATAGGACCTGAATAAAGTAAATAGATGTCCTCTTTGTCCATAGAATATTGTCTCTGTTATCCTACCCTGCAATCAGGAAAAGGATTTGCCAGCCTCTTCCTTCCACTAGAAATGGCTACAGGGAACTATTATGACATAGATATATCCTGTTCCAAAGCTCTACCATTAATGTATTGTAAACAATGGTATATTAATGATACACACTTAAAAAAAATTGACACTCAGTGCCAGTTTATAAACTGTGATCTCAGACAGTTTCCCACTGTGATGAGCTGAACGTTACAGTTTTACCCTGTGATGTGCTGAATATTACAGGATCATGATACAGGAGCATCTCGATAAAGTTTCAGTCTTTTTTTCCCCCCTCTTGCATGGGAAAGTATAAAATCAATCGGGGGTTGGAGCTATACTTCTGACTCAATTGCAGTCAATCAGAGAACCTTCATATCGAGTGAAGAATGTATGATTAGTGCATGGACATTAGATGAATGGACATTTCATTGTGGCGTGTTTTTTTCTCTCCATTTTGCGACAGGTGTTGATACCCTGCACCCAAAAAGGCCATAAAGTGTTCAACTCGGGGAAAAAAACAGTGGATCTTGACTTGCACATAATCGTGGTGGTATTGATGCCAGCCATTTATTTTCAAATTACCAGGTACTGTACAACATATGTTTCATGTTAATATTTGTCTGTCCAGTGTGTGACTGAAGTGAGATACTTGTAAAAATAATAATTACCTTGTGTTGTGTTTGATTAGATTTTTTTTCCGTATGAAAAGGAAATAACAAAAACATTAAAAAAAAATTTGCTACATTGCTATTAAGAATATTGTAGGTAGGTAAGTACATGTTTTAACATACTGGTTGGGATAAATTTTTGATGTACAGAACCATGATTAATATTTTGTAAAAACTACAGATCTGGATGAACAAGCTAGCACAGGCACTGTTTGAATTGAAATTGAGATGGGAAGTTTGTTAATCCTTTTAATGAATCCATTATTGAGGGGCCTCAGGGCTGGCAGGGTGTATTCCCAGTGAAATTGGTTGAAAATGAAGACATGTATCAAAGATGATATGATGTGTAAAAGAAATGAACGTAGAGAATTTGATGTGTGCTTAGGTAGAAGAATGAAAGAGACTCAGACTATTTCAGTTATTAATAAGTAAATTATTTCCTGGGAAATTGCTTTTCCAGCTGTGCCTTAGGTTGTGAACAGTTGCTAGCTCTCTGTGGGTATTTGTTGAACAGATAACATTCAATATTGATATTGTGTTGGTAGGTACACATTTTCTTTACCTGTCAAATGTTGGTTAATATGCAGATTTAAAAAATCTTATTTTTTAAAAAGAAGACTGATGGTGTTTGGCAGCATGTCCTTATTGTGAATACCATATTCTTCCTTTAGAGTGCCCATGGCACTAAGAAAATTGGAGGGGAGGGGGGGGGGGGGGGGCTGTTTAGCACTTTATGTTGAAATATTGTCCAGTGAAATTTTGACTTATGAGAAATGTTCAGATAACATTGAATTGTAAATGAGTTATTGTTACCCTTTCCTTTATGATGGTAATGCCTCGTTCCGGCAAAGAATTTAATTTGCATTAAACGTAAGTTAATGTGAATTAAATCTGAACCGCATTCACACGGAGATTTTAATGTGCATTAGTTTACTTCGAATTAAAATTTACATCGCGATTTAATGCGAATTAAATTTACTTCGCATTAGCTCCTGTGAATGCTAAGCGAAGCTAATTCGCATTAAATGTACACGCATGTGTAATGGCAAATTTGGGTCACATGCATCATACCCGTGGTCAGCTATATATATTAATGTAAGTTTTGTACGAAAAACTAAGCAAAATGATATAATAATCACTAAAAACATGTACAAACAGCATGTCATTAAATAATGTCAGACGTAAATCTGTGCTCTGTATAGGCATACTGAGTAATACATGTGGAAGGAATTGTTTTTAAATACGACAAAAATGTTTTAGCCTAAAATAGTGATAATATAATTTTCTTTTTTACATTAATTAAAACAAATATGCCGCTCATTGTTAATTTTTATACCATATGACGTCATAGTAGACTTATAATACGTATTAGTAATTAAAAATTACGTCACAACAGTAGTCAGCGGAAGGTGAAAAAGACGTTCCGAAGTTTTAAAATTGGGCTCAAGAAGAAACAATATATTGTCTAGATTGAATGCTGGTCGTCAGAGGAAATAATAAATAATTTCTTGGGAACATATAAATAAACACGACAAAACTCCTTGTGTGTAGATCAGTTATGCATGTAAAATGTAAACATGTAGTATACTATATAGCGTTTTGAAAAAAGAATTCTGTATCTACACAATATTCATTAAAATATCTATAAAAATTATTTTCAATAACATAGTCTATTCTTTAATTTATTTCGCACACCCTTTAATAGAGATCCATACAATCTTAATGCGCATTAGTTTACTTCGCATTAAATATTACCGCCGTGTGAACGCTATTTAATTCGAATTAATTTAATGCACATTATTTTACTTCGCATCAAATTTGTTGCGAAGTAAATTAAATGCGCATCCATGTGAACGAGGCATAAGATCCACTCAGGTCTGATTGATTGATTTATAATTTCAAATCATCAAAACAACAGCATCATAAATACACAGAGATATTGTAGTACCAGTATAAGGCAAGTTGTAATTGGGTTGAGAGATGAGTAAAAATCATTGCCGGGGGGGGGGGGGGGGGGGGGGGGGGGGTGTTATAGGATTGAATACAGTGGTTGGTCTAGAGTTGATACATCATGTTATGTTTTCGTGTTTGAAATCTGTAGATTTGACTTTAAAGAATCCAGAGAAGTTTGTGGATCTGCTCCGAACACTCTGTACAGTCCAGGTGTCCATTCGTTAGGTTTCTGCTTGTCATCTCGTAAGGACATCCTTTGTATGATTTCTAGTTTTGTCCGTGTTCATAACATCATATTGCAATTAATATTAACCATGCAAGACTGCCCAATTCCATTGGACTACTATTCACCAGTGGAGGGAATTGAATTTACATAATTACATTTTAACCATATAGAGGTAACTAGACGAACATGGTTTTGAATTACAGTCAAGGAACTTGAACCATTGTATGGATATTTTAATAGATTTATGAAACTCTTTGAAGGCATCCTTCTTAATATTTAGCAGGCTTTATGCTGGAATGCATTAATTTGCACCAAGATATTTAAGGGGCTTAACAGAAAATATCGTGCTCAAAACAAAGTGAGAGGTGACAAAGACTAGAAACTGTTTAATTGTGTTCAGAATTAACTTGTATAAATTTGAAAGAAATGAAACTTCCACTAGTAATGTATATTTAACCTATGTATTAAACAAAAACATGAAAACATGACAAGAGCCTTGTTTACATAACAAAGAATTGTAAGCCTGTATCTCTCATGTAACCCAACAACTGATATTCATATGTTTTCTGACCATTAGAAATACCTTAGTGAAGCATTGTTCACATGAAAAATGGAAAAAGAAAATTTTCAGCTCAAATCATGTCCATTCCCTTTTAAAACTATTTCCAGATGTGTTGAGTGTCAATATTTGTCACAACTTAAGGTATGTTTTGCCCCAGCTGGTGTCCTTATCTATGAAGTGATAATGTTTGTTTTTGACTATATTCTATGTTAGTGTTGCAGTGATATCAATGAAGTAGTGGGGGTTTTTTTCATAAGAAAAGGTGAAGAGATTCATTACCTATATTTCTCAAAAGCTGAATGGAGGGGAATGGTTGTAGAATTATATCAATTGAAAGATACTTTACTCATATACTAAGTCTCAAGTTTAAAAAAAACAAACATACATACCCGAACGTTATACAGACTAGGGAATATTTTCTTAGAACTGATAGTGGAAATTACGGAGGATTTAACAAATTATTAATCCGTTTCTAGGTGTTATTCACCTGAGTCTGCACAGTTCATGTGTGTCGATCTCCAGGGATATTCTCAACAAAGCTCAGGCCATTTGCCTTGTGCTTCAGTCCTGGAAGAAACTTAAAGCATCAGGATTGGATTTTTATCCTGTGCAGTGTGTTGTTAGCAATTAGTCTTTTGGGACTATTTAATTATCATCATACATATTGATTAAGGCTGGAAACCAGATGAAATGGCTTCTCTGCTCATTAAGAAAAGTATTAACTGTGACTGAGTTTTCATAAGCTGGCAGTTCTATACAACTATCATGTATTTGTCTATTGTAGGACTTGAAGTTGATGGACAAGAAACCAACCATGAAGTCTGTGGTGACACGACAGCTTCCTGTCCAGTCCAGCAACAGTGATGTGATCAAGTCAGGGGAAGCAACTGCAAAAGTGGTCTCAGGTACCAAGTTACTTCCCTTTGTTAACTTTTCTCGCTTTTAGGCCTAAAAGGCTGGAAATCACTGTGACTGAACTGTTTGTGACTTGCCTTTTCTCTCTGTGGTTGCTGATATGAATGATTGACAGTGGAAAAGTCTCTCGCTTTAGGGCGTTGATTTGCACTTAATGAAATCCTGTTGTATTTGTTAAATTGTATTGATTATTCACTCTCTTGAAGACTTCGAATATATGGTTTCAATTGCTCAATGAAAGCGAGAGCTTACCACTGCAATAGAAGTCAAATTAGTTACCATAGGGATTAAAAGGACAGACAGCTCAGATATTCAGGGTTTTATGTTATTGAATTAAAAGATTTACATGAATGGTTTGTATGGAGTTCATTTTCAGATGAGGGCAATAGGTATGGTTCTTTTATGCATTTAAACAGAGAAATGCTGTGTGTAGTAGTTAGGGAAAGACTCACTTTCTCTGTTTAAAACGACATGCATATGACAGTTTCTCTACTTATTATATGAACATGTGCATAATCCAAATGAGATCAAACTCTAACATGACTTCATTATACCTACACTGTAGAGTCGTTTGACCTGGGATGAGTAAGTACCAGAATATATAGGTTTCACCCAGATGATATTTGCAACCATTACAATTTTTCATTGACTGATGAAGCCATATATGTAGACACTTTCAGGATTTATTTATTTATTTAATTCTTTTATGGGTCTTCCGTGGTTGTTTGTTGATTGCTCAACAGAAATGTGTTTTTTACCTTTTCATTCACTTTTTTGCTTTTTTCATCTTAATTCACCTCTATGCACCAGTAACTATAGAAAAACTAGAAAAAGTGTTCTCATCACGTGAGGTGATGATAGTATTTTGTAAATGGAGTTGTTCCCTGGTCGTTTATATGAGGTTTGATGTTGCATGCTTTTGTTACTACAAGTATTATATTTATTTTCCAATGAAACTTATTTTTATAAATTAAAAGTTTTTAGTTTATTATTAGTTCTTAATTAAATATTAACTGATGTAAAAATTATGAAGTGGAACAATAAAGAAATATATAATTTTTTATTTTTCTAAAAATGTCAGAATTTTATAACTGATTTGATTTGATTTTCAGTAAAGATTAATATTTGGAATAGTGAGGAAATCAGGTAAACACATGATTTATCAGAATTTATTTTTTTTAAAGTGATGAAAGGCAAGAATTATAAATTCACTATGAAAGGTTGGATGGGTGGGCAGATTATGTGATAAATTCTTCAGTACATGTATTTCATAGTCTAGAAAATATATATATTTTGTATATTTGTATACTATTTGGTAACCACTCATATCAGAATTTCTAATCTGTGCCATATTTGTCTGCATTCAAGGTCGGTGATATTGTAAGCACCAACCAGGTATAGTATAATCTCACATTATGCCTTTTGTATTATACAAATTACCAATGCTGAAACAACATTAAGTATTCAATTGAATATACATATTATATACTATATACTGCGTGCCTTGGTTTGTAGAACGAGAACTCTTTTACTTATTGTACAGTTGATTTTACTGACGAGTGTGGGAGATGTTTTTATTTTTGAAATACTAAAAAAAAATTCTTGTGTATCATATCTGATTTCTTGTTAACTGGGTAGAAGTCAAGATCTTTATCACCAAATTCAAGAAAATTAATGCTCACTTTTGAAAGAGTGTAAATTTAAATCACATATTGTGAAATTTCTCTGGATTTGATGAATGTGTAATAGTCTGTGTACACAAAGGTAGTAACTACTACTTGCCTTGGAACATCTAATACACTGATAACACCGGGAAGTTACGATTTTTGTAAGTTGTATTCGTGTAGTGCCGCCCCCGTTGTGGAAGAAAGCGGCTGCATGGGTATCTGGGATCTGTGATACGTGCTAGCATGCTGCATTGTTTCAGTGATAATTTACAGGCTCCTGAGCGTCATGCACTCTATTGAGCAATCAACCATGACTTGGTCAGCTTTTGTTTTCATATATGGCAACTGTTGATGTTTGAATTGTTTTTCGGGTATGTAAAAGATGTTTATTATTCTAGGAGAAAAACTGGATTGCAGATATCATGGGTGTTTCTTTGTAACAATGAGTATATATATTACAGAGTAACGATTGTTACAGTATGGTTTTTATTCCAATTAAAGAGGAACTTTTTATTTCACTGTTTTTAGGGAAATCGAGCAATAATTTGCTATCCAATGCTCCAACATAAACACAATTTTTTAATTGTTTTTCTTGTAATCTGTATGTTTCACATGCTTTTATTTTAAAAAAAATTGACAGAAGAATTGAAAACCTGATTTGTTGAATGATGTAATAACAATGTGACCTATTTTGTGGCGAGTTTACAGATAATTTTGATTGGTAAATCATTTGTTTGTCTTCTATGTGATACCCTCTAACTAGGCCAGACTTAGATTACACAGGTCAGCTCTTAACGTCTTCACGTCAAGTGTTTATATTTCTAACACCCAAACATCTTTTTTCTGCTCTCTTATAATCTCTGCTAGTTGTCTTATGTGCGTGCGCAGGGTTTGGTCGTTGTCTATATTTAGTTTTTTTTGTTAATTGTCCTTTTGTATATATATCTATGTACTGCATATCATGTCTTCGTTGACCGTAAAATACAGGTACATACTTGCATTAAAAAAAAAGCTGAAAACACCTTTGTGTATGCAAGTATATCTAGAAGTTTTTTCACATCTCTCCAATTGTTATGTCACAAAGCAAACACCAATACAAAAATCTTATCATTGAAGAAAATAAATTTAAAAAAATTTGTTTGCATTAAAAACAAAATGCTTTAGAAATAATTTCAAATAAAGACAAAACAAAATTTGATGTTTTTTCGTATGGGAAAATTTGGTGAATGTATTATATTACATGACTGGCATTGGTGTTTAGTGAATCTGACATAGAATAGAAAACCACTAATCCATTTTGTATGACTACAGGTGTGCATTTTCAAATTTATAACCATCACCTTGGCTTCATTTTATGCTTGCAAAGAGCACCATTGACAGATTGAGTACACATACCATTTTATTTATCCCTGTCATCACTATACTTGCTGTAGAGTATTAAAAGAATTAGCAAGCCTAATCGTGTTTCTCTAATCACAAAGAATTATACAGATTATTCTTTCCTTATGTTTTTGAAAACTCTTCTTATCAATGCCTTAAAAACTTCTAAAATGCATTCAAACTATACAAGGAATGTCCTAATAACATTAAACAGATTGATGGAGAGTTACAGTTTGCTTGTACTGTCAATATTGATAATTATTATTAAACAGACAACACGTATTAACTTTGTGTTTGTAAATATTGACTAGAAGTGCCGGTGGGCTGCCAGATATATTTAGATGAGATACAGGAAATGATGGGTTCATGAATAAATGTCAATCATTTTCTCTTTTTCCACATAGATATCGTCCAATATTTCTTGATGTTTTGTGGGTAAAAACCGTGTACAGACAGTATTATTGTGGTAGCTAGATCGTAACCTAAATCTACTAACTGTGTGGTTTTGGTCGTCCTTTCTCTATCTCCATAATGTTTAACTTTCATTATTAAGATTGTAATAAAAGCACTATTTATCAAAGAAACTTCCAGGCTTCTTGTATGAAATCACAGAAAACCTTGACTGATTAAGTTGACATCTTTATCCTTCTTGGAGTTTGCTTTTATACACATTTACCTATTTAATCCCCCCACATTTGTTTGCATGTGTATTGTAAGGTGACTGAAATTAGTGGAATTGCATTGTCTCTGTTGCAGAGGAATAATATCTCAGTTATAAGCTTTTAAATAGCTAATTAAATCGCATTTATTTTAAGATATGGAAAGTGTTTTCTGTCAATTTAATTACTAGTATTTTTAAAGTGATAAGCTTAAGAGAGAACTTTAATGAATGTGTACTGTCTTTTATTTAAAACAAGTGACTATACAACGTGTTTTGTTATAAACAGGGGGAATTAACTCCTGCTCACTGTGGGTAAAATGCACTGTTATGTTGTTGCTTATTTCAGCATGCTGTGGTTAATTAAGTGGAAAGACATTACCAGTACATACCCATGTTCATGCTTACCATGTGCTTGTTCAGTTTTTTTTTTTCCATAGAATATATATGTGGAGGCAAGCACTAATTTTCAATAGATATATATTGAAATTATTATTATCAAAGCAAAAAAAAAAAAACAAAAAAAAATACAATTTACATAATTTACATATTGAAAATTTAAGAGTATAGAAACTAGATTGTTGCTGAATATTGTAGAAAGCATATTACTAACTGGAGTCTGTTTGCACTTGACATAATCGTATTTGCACAATCTATAGCTTCGCTAAGCAAGGTTCCGGTTGTCAGCGTATGAACCTCGAAATACCGATCATAACACGCTAAAATTTAAAACCAAATGGAGAAATAAACTTACACCAGCTATTGTTTACAGTTTTACAAAGCACCATAAGATGGCTGGGTTTTATTAAACGTAGAGCAAAAGAAAAGATTTCAAGTTTGATGTTTGAACGTTGATACTTACATGTAGAATCATTTCAGAGTAACTGTTATTGCTCTGTTCCATCGTCTTGCTAAAATGACAGCTAACAAAATCCATCACATCTGCTTATGCAGTGTGAAATTATACTAGTCAACCTGTTTGCACCTGTTTTAAGTAAATGTGTTACATGGACCCAATGAAATATGTCAGCTATTATGACATATTTTGTCAGCCATCAAAGTCATTGACTCGCTGGCTCAGAGCGTTTCCTGAAATGATTCTATTTCGTAAACGTATCAGATTCACACAGTACTTGGGCTTCACAGAACTCATAGTCATGTTTCACATATATATGTACTAATTTAGCTTTGCATATTGTTTATGGCATATTGTACTAGGTAGATTATATGAAATATAGTGCATGCAGAGACTGAGAAAAAAGATAATCTAATATATCCCATACAGAGTTCTCTTGGCCATGTTTAAAAATGGCCGTGTGTGTTTAGTTTTCTTTTCTGTCTTGTTTTTTAACAACAAATTTGCATGTTCAATCTAAGGTGAAGTCTTTTGCTGTTTTTACTCTTCATTTATCTAGTTTAGATTTTATATTTTTGTATATTATGATTTACTCACATTGAATCATTTAATAACTGGAGTGAAATGGCTTCTTGTGTGTGCAGTCTACAAACGTGATAAATGCAAAAGTATGAAGCATTTCACTATTTCTAAATACTGGTAACTAGTGAGTTTTGGTAACATAGTCATTCACAGTTTTGACACTGTGTTCAGTTCACAGGGTCAAGATATTCACTCAGAAGTACTGAGTATGTGCACAAATAATGCTTATATTATTTTTTATTAAGTTTTTCTTCTTTAAAAGTAAATAATTGTATTTTGTGATGTTTTAATAGCAAAATGAAAGAAATTAGATGATCTATCTTAAGTTTGAACTTTCCTTGGGGAACATCAGTTGATCTTGTTTGTTAATTTTCCAGTGGACAATGTTAAGGAAGGGGATGTGGTAAACACTGTCTTTACAAGTTTTCTCTCTCTTTAGTACTTTATAATGTGAATATATAGACATTGTAATATAATTGTTGTTGGTGAAATCCAGGATTTGCTCTGTATATAATTTTTAATTCTCAGCAGATGAAATTTAATTTCAATAAAAAAATAATTTCAATTCTTCCATATATATATATATATCAATGAATTCTGTAAATGTAAACTGTTGGTTGATGGAACATGAATTCTGCCTGTATTTTGCTAGACTGATTGATATTGTTAACAGGATTTTACCATCCATGCTTTTGTGTATGTAGTGATGTTACTCTTTCATTGTTTCATACACTTGTCTTACTGCATCCAACAAAAGGTCCACTCACTTATCAAAATGCAAGTACATAATGATATTCAAATTTCAATTTGCTTATCCAAATGCCAGTGACTAGATTGTTGACTTAATAATATGTGACTAAAAATTTTCAAATTTTAATTGGCTTATTTAATATGTATCAAATATCGAAATGCTAGTGACAAAAATATTATCAAACATTAGCAATGTTCTAATTAAATTTATGTTATCATTCCTGAAAAGTGAGATGGATCCCTACAGTTTTGATTGACCCCCACCAGCCTACCATCGAAACATGTTTTGTTCTATTTACCAGTGCGCTTTATTCACTTCAGAAAATCTGTTTCATTCATATCTTTCCATTAATTTGTTTTCAAAAACTAAAAAACATGTTTCACTCATTCACTTCCAAGTTTCATGGTGTTTCAATGAACAGTTATTTCAACATTATTGATAAGTCAATAATGGAAAGAAATTGAATTTAATGATTTACAAAAATCGTCACTGATTTAAGGAGGAATACTACACTAGAGAAATTTGATATGGATGAAAGTGGAGGATATGTACAACATTATTACAAAATTGAAAAACTTTCAAATTTACCCTATTTAGTTTTTTTTTTTTTTTTTTTTAAAAGCAGTTTTAGTAGAAATCAATCTGAAAAAAATTAAATCGAACCCGCGATCTACAGTTCGGCAGTTGACGCACTAACCTCCTGAGCTACTCAGCTAGGCAGTTAATTCTGTAAAAAAGACAAGTATTGCTGATATCTTTATTTTCATTCATGTTTTAACAGGGAAGTCGGCCATTATGACAATGTAGTATACCTCCTTAATAGAATTTCGGTATTTTTTTAATGTTCATTGCTGCACTGTGAACACGAACTGGTATACATAACTGCTTGTGACTTGTGACATGTCTGTCAACATGAACTGTAATCAGAGAGGTCCTGAGATTTGGATTTTGTTTGTAATATTTGGCCTACTAATTTCCCCATGTTTGAAGTAGTGGCTTATACATATGGGAGATCTTGAGTCTGCATGACTGTAGGGCATCATTTAGGTGTAACGACAGAAACCTTGCTAACACTCTGTAGATAAAAGTACACACGCAAAAATAACAATTATACCATTTGGAATTTTATAGAAAGTATCTGTTTTTGCAGAGAATTGTAATTTAAGGAGTTGTTAGCAAGTGTGTTTGTTTCTCTTTTTAACACCATTTTCAAATCTTTCACAATTTGGCATTATTGGCTTTCGGTGGTAACCATGGTTATGGATTAGTAGCCAAAAATCAGATTATGAATTATCTGTTTAATTTTTTTTCTTCACAAAGGTAACACTCCACAGACATATATATGTATATATAATCTGTATTCCTATACCTTTCCTGTTTGAAATAAAAGAGTTTTTTGATGTATTTAGATGATAGTTGCTGTTTGTAGTACCTCCTGCCTGCAATATAGGGTTGCTATTTCATATACCAACCATACTATTTAATGAACAGGAAGTATGTGATGTGGGTTGTCACTAACTGCTTTGATTTCTATCTTTAACAGGAAAATCTGAAGTGAAAAGTAAGATAGCAAGCAAGAATGAAGCTGTAACTCCAAAGGCGCAAGTAAAGGAGGTGAGTTATCGGATGATACAGTTTTCATTTTTCACAGGGTTCACATGTGATATTGGTCAGGAAAAATGAATCTTGGATTTTGCTGCAGATTGGTTAATTGCTTAGCAAATGAAAGTGTTGAAAGTCATCAGAGAATTGATTTCTGAATGACAAAGCTACAGGAAATGATGGTTTGCAAGTCCTTTGGGAAGGGTTGATAAATAATTGTATCAGCATGAGCCATGCTATATGATTCCAAACACATATACATCTTTCATTGCCAATATAAGTCCGACTTGGTTTATAGAATAACTCTTTGTGACTTTGTTGAACAGAAAAACAGGGAAATGGCCTTTGATTTGAAAATGTATGATTTTTACAGGAGAAACGCAGACGAATCACAGTGGGACGGCTGGAGGTTAACAAACCTGTGAAGCCAGACACTAAGCCCAGTGGTGGAAATTCGCCCATATTCGATGTAGTGCCATCTCTTAAATGTGGAGCTCAGGTATAATGCATCACAGGAAAGAATATTCAGGAAACACTGTATCAGCTGTTCTATATGAATTGCAGTGTAAACTCTTTGTGTATTACATTTGTAGAAGCCAGATGAAGTCGGGATTAAGGAAGAAAACAGTACAGAGATTGAGAATGACTCGGAAAAGTACGTTTTATTTTTTTTTTTATACCAGTTTTCAGTTTCTTTAAATACCAGTAGGAATAATTAGATTTAATCATCTTATGCTGTATTTCAGAGAGAAGAATTCTGCCTCAGTTTCATTTTCCTTCAAGAAAACGGGGAGCAAGGTGGGATCTTCTGCAGCTTTTCCCGAGGAGAAGGAGGAGGAAGCTAATGGAAAAGATCTTCAGAACCATGACAACACACCATCTCCAACAGAACTGGCAAAGCCAGAGGAGGATCTCAAAGAACCAAGTACATTCAAGCCAGTGTTGATGGAAACCTTCTTGAAAGTCATGAGCAAGGATGAAACCACTGAATTGGATTGGCCATCTGAAATGGTGAAATCGACCACTACAGAGCCCAGTGTTAGTTACAGCTGTAACCCCCTTAGCTTTGACTTTAGTGAGTTATTGTCAGGAAAACCAGCAAAACAAGAAAAATTTAAAAATGACATCACAGCTCTACAGGTCATCAAGACAGAGTCTGTGGTGGATGAGAAGGGTGATGGAGAGAAAGTGGAAGTGGATGAGAAGGAGGAGAAAGAGGAGGAAATGGAGAAAGATGTGAAAGAAGAATCTTCCAGACACAGCCACACCAAGCACAAGAAAAAGCGGAAGAAAAAGAAAAGCAAGCGCCATACTGAATCCAAAGAAAGCATTCAGGATGGAGAAGAAAAAGAATCTGGTGGTAAAGAAGATGGGAAGAAGTCCAAGAAGAAAAAGAAGAAGAAGAAGAAGCACAAGAGCTCAAAAGACCAGGAAGAGAAAGCAGAGGGAAAGAGCAAAAATGACAAAAAGACTGATGAGGCAGAAACTAACGACAAAGGCCATGATTCTGAGGCTGAAGTAGGTGATGTGGAGGACAGTATTGATTCGGATGGGGAAGACAGTAAAAGCAAAAAGCCAAAGCACAAAAAGAGAAAGAAAAGCAAGAAGTCGAAAAAGAGGAAAAAGAAGGGGCATCATGATGATGTACATGTGAGTGATAAAGAGAAAGTAAAGAAGGCAAAAGAAGAAATTGATTCATCTGACGATGAGAAAAAAGCAGAGCCTGAGAAACCAAGGACGTCAAAACGTAAAGGAAGTACCAAACCTAGTAGTAGTGATGAAGACAATGCAGAGAAGAAAACAAGTAAAGAGGCGCAGAAACTTAATAACGACAAGAAACGTAAACACGAGGCAGACGAAAAGACATCAGATGAGGAATCTCCAGTCAAAAACAAAAAACTCTCTCCATTGGACAAGACTAAAACTTCACCAGCTGCTGCGAAAGAAGTAGTAGCAGCTAAAAAAGTAAAAAAAGATTCCGGGAGTGGCTCCGAGAGGAAAAACACTTCTTCTCTGAGGAAGCGTCAAACCAGTGAATCAAGCTGTAATGCAACACCAGTGATCGTTAAAAAGCAAAAAGTGACTCCAAGACAAGTCCCAGAACAGGACATTGTAACAGAAGATACTTGGAGCAAAATGGAGAACATTTATGAAGCAAAGGTACCTACTAACCCAAAATCCAAGTGGGACACAAGTGAAAGTGAAACTGAGAAAGAGGAAAAGGTGGCAGAGAAGAAAAAATTACTGCAGAACAAAATAGTGAATAAGACAAAGCAGAGTGTGAATAATACTGTGAAGAAGACAACTGCTCCAAAAAGGAAATCCAGAAAAACTCAAAAGAAAAAGAGATCAAGAAGCAGGTATTCTAGTATGGATTCACGGAGCAGATCCAGAAGTCACAGCCATTCAAGCAGAAGTCACAGATCATCTTCTGGAAGTTACTCAAGGTCAAGAAGTAGAAGCAGACGGTCATATAGTACATCGTCGTATGACTCCAGACACTCTAGGTCCTACTCAAGGTCACGAACAAGGTCAAGATCAAGACGGCGGCACCGTTCCACTTCATACAGTAGTTACTCTGATTACAGTAGATCGAGATCTCGCTCATCCAGGTCATATTCAAGTTCACGCTCGCGGTCAAGATCCAGATCGTATAGATCATACACAAGAAGCAGAAGTAGAAGTTCTAGCTATTCAAGGTCCCGATCAAGGTCATACAGACGTTCATCAAGGACCCGGCATCGTTCTCGCACATACAGTCATTCATCACGGCATTCCCATTCATCTGATGAGAGTCCCAAAAAGCATTACAGAATACGCAGTAGTGACATAGAGAAAGCCAAACAAGAGGATCCTCTGGATATTCCCTTGCCAAACTTTAATAATGAAGAAAAACCGGCAGAAAATCTTGTTAAGAAAATTCAGGACAAAAGGCAACAACACTCTAATTTAGTGAAAAAAGGAATTGAAGCCAGTAAGCAAGCTGAGAAGGAAAACAAAAATGCTCCAGAGGGCACTGATTTTAATGACATTCCTTTGCCGACTGCAGAGTCCACAAAAACACCTACAGCATCATCTGCACAACAACAACAACCACCACCTCCTCCTCCAACACAGCAGCAGGAAATAGGGCCCTATGGCATGCCTATTCCTCAGTATGGAATGCCTTATGGACCTCATGATAGAATGCATGGACCAATGCATCCCAACATGAGGTACCCACCACCTCATGACATGAGATATGGACCTCCTCGTATGGGACCCATGGGACCTTACGGACCAAGAAGACCACCACTTCATGACATGAGGTATGGGCCACCAAGGATGGGCCCAATGCATGATGGATACCATGGACCACGGTATCCACCAATGAGACCACCTCCTGGCTATGGTCATCCTCCACTTCCACCACCAAAGTCATCCACACCACCTCCTCCAGAACCACCAAAAGAGGAAGAAAAGCCAGTGGAAGAAATTGCTCCCAATCCGTCCATTGTTATACCTCCCGAGCAAGCGGAGCAGTATAAACGTCTGCAGGAACAGGCTCAGAAACATGCCAACAAGCAAATGAGGAGGCAGAAGAAACTGGAGGCAGGTGAACCTTTCAGTGAATCTTCAGAGTCAGAGGAAGAAGAACCGAAAAAAGAGGAGGAGGAATTGGATGGATCTGAAGAAGCAATGTCAGAAGAACTTGGACAGAATTTGATGGCTATACCTTCACCATCTTTATCACTTGCTCAACCAACAATTCTTATAGCACAACCACAAATGTCAGGTGTTGGAGGACTAACACTGGCCCCACAGCTGATCCAGACTGGGCACCCTCAACAGTTTCTGGTACCACAGGGTATGACAATTGGACAGAATGCCTTGGGACAGACTATAGCCATTTCTCAGCCATCTGGTTTAGGTCTTTCACAAGGTGGTCATCCTTTGTTTTCTGGGGCGCCCATGTTTGCCCATCCGGCAGGTTCAACAGCTGTAACAGCTCTCGCCGCCGCTGCTGCAGCAGGTGCCCAGCCTGCCCACTTGCCCTCTGCTTTGACAGCACAGATGCCCCTTGGAGGACTTCACCTTGGGCTTGCTCAACCAACACTCATGCAGCATCCTTTGTTAGCCCAGCAGCAACTAGCTGCTCAGCTACATGCAGCACCCCACATGTTTCACGGAGGATTGCAGCCCACAGCAGGACCAATGATCGTAGGAAACCGGCTATTGCTGCCTAGTATAGTGCGACAGTGATAAGAATTGACTTATTCTCAGTGCCAATATTGTAATATGGAACACAACTTTGTGCTTTACATCATGGCTTTGACATTGAACCCATTTATGCAATTTGTTGTGAATGAGAGTTGATATGAGTGAAAAATCATTTAAGTTCATGCCTAGTCAGATAATTTTATGCAACTCAAACATGGGAATATGATTTTATTATGTGATTAGTTATGTGTTTTATAAGAAAAAATCATATCAGTTTAATATTGTGGTATTTTGGTGACTTGAATATTTTTTTGCGGGTTTCCAGACAGTGCTACGATTTTAATGTACATACAACTGTATTTATATAGAGTCAAGTGAAGGAGTTTTGCTGCTGAGTTATAAATCAGAAAATGACTTATAAATCAGATAATCTACCGTTTAGCAGCTATATTGTGAAGGGTCTTCAGAATTTCTAAAATAGGAATGTTCATCCATTGTTTATTTGCAAGCTTGTTAAGTATATTCGAATAACTAATATGCCAAATTAAAATTTTGTCAGAACCATAGTTTGACAGCCGTTGTTTCTTGCACAATGTGTTCATGGAAATTTTTTTTAGTTTTGGAGACGTTTGCATATGCGATAACTTAATTATTTTTAATGAAGCATGAACTTTGATTTTCTTTTTGTTAATGCATTGTTACAACATACATGTTGCTCAAAGCAAGAGAAAAGTGGAATAAAACTTAAACAGTAACTGCTTGTCTCTTCCATTCAAAGGAATGCCCGTGTCATGGACAGGACGTTCATGTTCAGATTGTTTTCAGCTGAGTGGACTGAATGTACTTTACTGGTAAAAAGGAACATTTTGCTTTAGCCTGATGTCACAGTGCTTACTAAAGTAACTGCTCTTGCAGTTATATATGGAGGGTGTTATGAATTATGATATACATGTATATTTAAAAAAAAAAAAGAAAAAAAAAATCCTGGAACCTACATGTACACTGCATCAAAAAATCTTTTGATTAAAAAAAGTTAACAGTTACTTGGATGACCTATTGTGATTTGTCTAGTGGCTGGTATCGACTTTGGCACATTTTCTGATCCCAATTTTATGAACTTGGTATGTAGCATCTCCGGGTTAAGGAACATCTTCATCTAAGATACTGTGCATGCAACTGTCATCGCAAAAGGATTCAATCATGCTTGTATCAAAATGGTCTGAAATTGAGCCTTTTCTGCATTGGTTTTAAGGTAGTACTCTACATCGTCATAATGACTGACTTCCTTTAAAAACATGGATGAAAAAATCGATATCAGCAATATTTGACTTTTCCTTTTCCATTTAAATACGTAGCCGAGTAGCTCAGTAGGTTGGAATACCGACTGCTGAACTGTAGGTCGCAGGTTCGAGTCCAGCAGGGGTTTTAAATTTTTTCCAGATTGCCTTCTACTAAAACTGTATTTTTTGGCAAAATAAAGTAAATTTGAAAATTTTCAACTTCAAAATATTATTGTACATATCCTCGACTTTTCACCTACATCAAATTTCTCTGGTGTAGCATACCTCCTTAAAGAAAAAAATTGACTTTCAGCTTCAAAGGGCATGGACATGACCTGAACTGAAAATTTTCAAATTTTATTTTTCATTTTTATTGTTTATAGTGCTTAACTAAAGTATTTCTAATGGTCAACCAAAATTTGAATATCAGTTGAGTTACGAGTGAGATACAGCACTCTGAATTCTTTGTTGTGTAAACAAGATATAGATTACTTAATAGAAAATGTTTAAAACAAAATGAGATGTACCAAACACTAGAAACTAATTGTGTTCAGAATTATCTTGTAAATTGAAAAACTATGTTGAACGAAACTTTTACTGGTATATTTAACCTATGTAAATGAAAACATGACACGAGCGTTGTTTACATAACAAAGAATTGTAAGCTCTGTATCTCCTATGTACCTTGACAACTAACATTCAAATTTTTGCTGACCATTAGAAATACCTTAGTTAAGCATTCTCAACATTAAAATGGAAAAAATTTGAAAATTTTCAGCTTAAATCGTGTCCATGTCCGTAAGCGAGTCGAAACAAGCCAGTCTGTTAATTCATGTTTTGCTTGTGTGAGCTAGCAACCTTGACCTTGGCACTGTAGGAGCCATTAGGCATAAAGACTTTCACCTTTGAATTATTAATTTGCAAACACTTCCACAAAGATTCATCGCTAGAACTTGAATGATAGGTACTGATAATATGACTGGACCATGAAGTCCAAGTTTCCTAAAGCTGGAGTTATATTAAGCTGGTGACCACTGTTCCACAAATGACCGGCCATCCGGATGATGGAGACGAATGGACTGCTGGACCCAAATTATAAAAAAAAAAAAAAAATCAAGGTCAAAAAATCAAATTAGGCACAGTGTACTAGCGTGTTATCGGATGAGGCTGCAAAAACCGAGGTCCTGTGTCACAGCAGGTGTGGCATGATAAATATCCCTCCCTGCTCGAGGCCATAAGCGCCGAGCATAGGCCTAAATTTTGCAGCCCTTCACCAGCAATGGTGACGTCTCCATATGAATGAAATATTCTCGAGAGGGACGTTAACAATATTCAATCAATAGCTCCAGGGTCATGGATTGACAAATGCGAGTCTACGCTACATGAGGATGCTTGTTTATGAATTTGTATTGTTACAACTAAAGGTCATGGTAAGAACAATGTACACTACAGGGACACCAAATTAACTTCATCTCGAGTAATTGACGATATAATTATTGTCTGTTATAATTCAATTGCTGAGTGCATCAAATCGATTATTGCTCTCATCAGTTGAATTGATGCATACATTTGAAGAGAGCAATAATTGATTTAATACGCACACCAATTATTGCATGCATTGATACAATTGATTCTTGCATCAAATCTATTGCTCTTGTCAACTGAATTAATGAGAGCATTGATTTGATGCACGCATCAACTGAATTGTTGCGCACATCAAATCTTTATATGAGTTTGTTAATTTGATGCCCAGAGTATAGAGGATATGCAATCGTATTGATTTCACAAACACTACACTTGTGGTTCATGAAAATTTCTCCTATATTTAAACCTGGCCTGGAGGTTATGAAACTGTTAAGCACGTTTTCATATTTGAACTCCGTGCTCTAAATTGTACTCGAAGGGTTAGAAAACTTTTATGAAATCATTCTAAAATGAAGTACATGCTCAAGATTTTTGAGTATGTTTCGGATCTTGCTCAGAGTTGTACCGTACTCGAAACAAAACAAACATGGCCAAGTTTGAGTATGGCAAAAGTTTCAAAACCTCCAGGCCTGAAAGCCCTATGTTGTCCCCTCCAGGCCCAAAAGCCCTATATTGTCCCCTCCAGGCCTGAAAGCCCTATGTTGTCCCCTCCACGCTCAGGGGCAACGGTTTGAACAAACACGAGGTACAAGAGGTTCATATTTCTCGGGTTTTATTATAGTCAGCTTAAGATTTTTTTCTTTTAATTTAGTTCTATCTGAATTTTTATTGAATGGCCCTTGGATCACAATTATGATGAGCAGACTTGAATGTTTTGTGCAAAATCCAGTCAATCTGGCCGACTATAATGGGGTAGATCCAGGAATTTTGCACACACACACCCCTTTTTGGATCTGCCACTGCCATAGGTTTCAGATGATGTTTTATGAGGAAGTTTGTACCTTTGTTGAGATTTTTATTTTTAACCCCCCCCCCCCTCCCTCCTTTGAAAAAGGGGGGACATTGTTTTGCACATGTTGGTCTGTAGACCAAGTCTTGTCCATGCACTCACTATTTATAAAGAATCATTTGCTTGACAGTTACCAAACTTTTACAGTTGTTGCTCCTAAAGAGTAGATGACCCCTATTTATTTTCAGGTTACAAGGTAGGTCAAGCTGGACACAATAAGATATTGTCCTCTCAATATCTTGAGAATGCTTTGCTTGACAAACATCAACCTTGACACACTGGTAATACTCAAGATGACTTGTATGGATTTTTTTGAGGTCACAAGGTCAAGGGTCAAACTGAACTTCCTTAGTTACAGTTTGAATACAGAGTTATATAGGGTGAAATAGAAATCCATATTGGGCGAGGTGAAGCCGAGTCCCAATGGATTTCCATTTCATACCCTGGATGACTCTGTATTATGTCTCAAACCGACTGTAACAAATTTATCCAGCTGCATTTGTTCAGACTTCAGTACATCTTTGAATTTTTTAAATTTAATTATGAGAGTTTTCTAGATTTTTTATTTTCAATTCCAATAATTAATGTAGCACTACCCTGGTACCCAAACCCTTGAGTCATTAATTAGAGGGCTTAATGTCCATTAGAATCAAACATTCGGAAGTAAAGATTTTGTTCGACATCCCTTCGAGAATTTTTCACTCATTGATGCATCATCGGTTGGAGGTGAAGTAAGATATTTAAATTAGACCTATGCATAGTGCTCAGGACTGTAGCAGTGAGGGTTTTTCCAACATTCCAATGGCTGCCACATGGGACCTCTGTTTAAAGGTCGTATCTGGAAGACGATCGATTCTCACTTCTAAATGCCATGCAAATGCTCTTCCACCGAGTTACTTCAACCGGTCAGAAATAATATTTTCTAGGAAATACCACAATACATTTTAATATATGACCAAATAAGCCTCACCTCAAGACCTGAACCCAGGAGTTTAGTAGAGGGCTCAATGGTCAATATAATCATGTAAACATTTTGCCTCCTTGATGTCCAGAAGTAGATTTTCTAAGATCCAGTGCATTCTTCATATATGACAAACTTAGCTTTACCCTGGGGCATGAATCCTGAACATTCATATTTTTGGTGTAGGGCTCATTATAATCATGTCAAAAGTTTGGCTGCTTGATATCCAGAAGTAAAGATTTTCTAAGATATAATGCATTTTCAATATATATAAAAAACTTTTATAGGTCAACCCTGGGTTCATGAATTTGTTTTGGTAAAGAGCCCAATTGCTTATCATAATGGGTGCTAATAGTTTTACTGTTTGATGTTCAGGAGTAAAAAAAAAACATTTTTAAAGATATCATTATGGTTTTGGCCACATCCCTCGGATCCATGAAATTCACCCCCCCCCCCCCTCCAATTGATGTTACTTAACCAAACACGGTTTAGCTGTTCCAGGGAAGCTAGAAGCTGAAAATGTGCAAAAATTTACCATCAATGCACAACAACATATAGCAATAGGATACCCGAGTGACTCTGGTGACCTAAATATTGGTCAAGCAAAAAGTTTTTCATTCCAGTAGTTGCAGACACCCCCCCCCCCCCCCTATAGGGTTAGATGGGGCCCTAATTACTGTAAGCCATATCCAAATTAACATTGTATCTGATGATGCAAAGTACAATACTTTGAAATCCAAGTTCAACTGCAAGACACAATTGAAATCAAGAGTTCAACTGTAAGACAAAATGTGACAAAGATAACTTGAAAACAATACAAGCCAAGTTTCAACAGTTTAATAATAATAATGAACTATAAGTAAGTCTAAATTTGGTAACAATCTGACAATATGGTCTAGATGAGAATCATTTTCACAGCATTTATTATCTATAGTTTGAAACTACAATTCAGGGTCGATCCAACTCCTCAGTAGTTTTAAACAATTACACCACAGATAAAACACATGTCTGATCATTACACATATCACTTATATCATTTGACCCCAACACAATGCACAGTGCCACCTGTCTAAACTGTTCAATACAGGACAAAGACAACATTACAAGGAGTGAGTGTAACATTCGGATTAGACAGGTTCCACTATACAAGGAATGTACTAGGTAAAGAAACAACATTGGCACAGCAAGGACAACATAACACAAAAACAAATATTCTATCCACGAGTTCCTGTGCAGTAGTGACTAGAACAGCTTATCTGACAATATTCTCCTCCTTTTTGGAACTCTTCTTTTCAGGTTGCTCAACAATTTTTATTTTATTCTTAAGGAATATGAATCATATAATTCCTTACCTTGAATAAAAAGTATTTGAAACACTGTAAATTTGCAGAATTTTGCTATTTTAGTAGTACCTGTATAAATATAATTTGCTTTATGTGATCACGTTTACTGTATATCACGAGAATGTTCTTGAACTGCACAGCAGAGTTCCAGTAAAGGATGTGGTCTGAGAAGGGCCAGTATTTGAATGTATTTTGTAAACTCAGCAGTGAATATGCCTGCCAGTATTTAGATTTCCTCTGCATGGAATACTAAAACTTTGAAACAAAACCCCCCTTGCCAACATGGCTGTAACCAAATTTTCTTCTATATTGTAAAACACACAATCATTTACTCTTAACTTGATAATAAATAATGAGCATACAACATCAAGAAAACAGTACAGTACTATAATTATGCACATCCATGCAATTGTACAATATTTAAATAATTTTTTTATAAAAAAGTGCAGCTTGTATGTATATCATTGCAATAAGTTTTCACAAGACTCATTTTTAACTTATCAATGTGTAGTACTCATCATGGAGATAATGATCACGAAAAACTTCTCGCTGAAATAAAAATACACATACTCAAATGTTGGATTTTAAAGGTGGTTTTTTCTCTCAAAAACATCAAGTCAAATTTATCTATCAAGACATAAAAGCAACATTACTATATAAAGTATAGGGTACTGGCACACAATAAATGGTACACAAAATCTATCAACAATGGCACTTGCAGTTATAAAATAATTTTACAGTATCTTTTCATACTTTTGATTTTCACCTGTTAATAACCACACTTATAAGTTAATGAATATAAATAAAACTCTTTGCATATATATAATACAAATGTACAACTGCACACAATCATATAATTACATTTCCACACAAGTATACACCACTAAATTCTGGAATGTGAGCATTCTTCTAACATTTTCCTTACGATTCATTTTATCATGTACAGTGCAATTAATATCGTTTTTGATTTTTTCCCCTTAAATCACAAACATCAAATGAATTTGACAAGGTAATAGTTACAATTATTTTGTTAGTGATAAACCTATGCAATCGTACATAAAAAACTTAAATTATGAAATACAAATATAAGGCTTGTTTGTACTATGAGGTATATAAAAATGATGAAGAGGTTAATTTGCTTCATTGACAATACAAATTACTCCCTGCTTCTATTGTATTATACCCAAGATACAAACAATCCACACATCTATTTCTTACATCAAGAATAAAATTAGAATTCAGAAAGAAAAGAAAAAAACTAATTCCTAGCAATACACATACAAGTAGTTCACCCATGAATGTTAACGTAAAAGAAAAAAATAATTCAATCTAAAAAGGAAAATCTATAGCATGGATGTTTTTAGATGATGCGATTGGCAATTTCGAATGTATACTCTTGTAATTGGACAAAATGTATCATATAATGAACAAATGATTTGTCCTGCACATACATATTTCAACTGTTGAAGAAAACGTACAAAATAATCATTTAGGGACACGGGCTACTGCATGCTGTGATTAAAATCAACTTCAATTTGTACGTTCAGTCTAAGAGGCATCCATACCAAATCAAAAATTACAAAACAAATGTTCCCTTCATTAATGACAATAATTAGCTGCAATTAATATCTAAAATCATCCCTGAAATGCATAGCATAAGTTGTGACTCAAAGGTAGAATTGAGTATATGGACAGACAAAACCCAGTTTCCTATAAGAACAAAAACAGTAATATGCTGGCAAGAGTTATAAACTCACGCTTTGGTGAAAAGAACTTGAATGAACACAAACGGTTAGTCAGCTAGCTGTCGTTAAGTAGGATTTCTACAACTACTACAACACTACCAATTCTTACCTCTATCTACACTCTATTTTTTAATAATATTTGTAATATCCATTGTACATAATTTCTCCCAATACCTGGACATTTCAGAAAAATGTGGGTTTTTTTTTTTTTGCCAACATGGATACCATACGAATCAAAATAAATCAAAAACATTCTTGCATGACTAATTAAGTACTGCTGGCAAACTTAACTTGATAATTCAAAGTCTATGAAAACATCAAAATTAAACAGCAATACAGGTAAGATTATTTACATAACGTAACAATACATGTATAATTAAAAGAAATTACTGTAGATTTCAGAGTTGTATCATCAGACATAAACATTTTTCACCACACGTACTTAACAATCATCAACTACGACAATCCTTCAGGACTTAGTTGAAAGGAAAACAAAGGTTCAAATATTCGGACAAAAGACATGGGAAAACCTGCATGTTTTAAATAGGAAAAAATAATTCAAAACTAATCCATAAAGTTAATCACGTGAGATTAAGTCTTCTCCTGAAAATCTTTAACTGGATCAACATGTTGAAAATCATCTATTTCTGAGTTATCGGATTGCTGCAATTGAGCTAGATCATCATTCTCTTCTGTTTCCATGGATTCTTCAGGGTTTTCTTTTATAGGTTCGTCTTGTGATAAACTGGTTGATGTAACTTTCATTTCCTGTGTTGACTCTTTAGCAGATGAGGTAGAATTAGCTGATTGGTCCTCCTCCTCTATAGACTCTGTAGTACTCTCCTCGTCTTCATCTTCCTCCTCCTCGATGCCTGTGTAAGAGAAAGTCTCACATCATTTCAATCTTACAGCGATCAGGAAATCTAAAACTGACCAGGAACCTGGCAAAACTTTGTCAATAGTACATGCAATCAAAATAAGCCATTGTAACTTTGACCAATGACCCTAAAATTAGTGGATGCCATTCTTTTACCATCAGATCACCTCCATCAAATTCTATACATTGAGAAGTATAATATCTAGTCTTTTAGAAAGGAAACTTTTTCACTCATTTTGAGACGTCACCAGTTGTAAGTGAAATACCACTTATGAAATACCACTTTAGACTACACTTATGGCTGGTGCTCTGAGTAGTAGCAGTTAGGGTTCTTTGATGTGCAAATGCTTGTAACTAAATAGAACCTCCATTTTATAGATCCTATCCAAAAAACTTGCGACTCTCACTTCTAATGTGTGAAGGAGCAATCACTCTCTATTTTTACATATTGAGTTTGATGCAACCATGACATGAGCAGGGCTCAAACTCATGACCTCCCGGTTATAAAGCGAAAGCTCTAACCACTGAGCCAATGTGACCGGCCCGAGGAAATGCAAATAAACATTCCAGATTTCTACATATGGCAATTTTTAAATTCTAAACAAAGAAGATTTAAGATATGCTACACCAGATAAATTTGATACGGATGAAAAGAGGGGGATATGTACAACAATATTTTGAAATTAAAAACTTTCAAATTTACTTTACTCAAGTCAAAAAATGCAGTTTTAGTAAAAAGGAATCTGGAAAAAAAAAATTCAAAATCTCTGCTGGACTTGAACCTGCCATCTAAATAGTTCAGCAGTTGACATGCTAACCTACTCAGCTAGGTGATGATTTTTTTAAATGAATAGGCAAATATTGCAGATATTTATGTTTTCATCCATTTTTAAAAAGGAAGTCAGACATTATGACAATGTAGAGTACCTTCTTAAACCAAGTTTTAAAATTTCTTGCCTGTATTGGTTATTAATTTCCTGGCTGAGCGTGGCGTATCGAAGTCCAGCTTTGGTGCGGTGGGTCGCTCTTTTCTTGCTGGATTGAAGAATCGACAGTAGGCACATCTAAAAGCTGAAACAGTAGACAATCAAAATACTGTCTGTTGTAATGATGCGATTATTCTGTCGATAACAGTTACATTAACAAGAGGCCCATGGGCCACAACACTCACATGAATTAACTTGGCCTTGCTGTTCTTCAGATCTTTAAAAGATCTCTACCCTCTTTAATCCCACAACAAATTTAAGATTCCATATTATGATCCCTACCTAGCCCCATGGGGTTGTGTCTTTAAAACTGGGGCAGTGGTTTGAATAAATATGAATTTACAATATTTGTTATTGCTTGCATATTGATATGACTAATCATGCCACTGTTGATCTTGAGAAAAACATTTTTCCTCTATATCCGAATGTAAAACTTTGATCCCATATTGTGACCCCATACTTCCCCCAGGGGCTATGATTTAAAGAATTTTCAATCTCCATTCATTTAGGAAGCTTTTAAGCAAGTTTTGTGTGTTCTGGTTCTTTAGAAGTTTTTAACAATTGCCACTATATTTTCACCATTTTTAAACTACCTCCCCTTTGTGTAACCCTTCATTTAAACAACTTTGAATCCCCTTTATCCGAGGAAGCTTTATGGCAAGGTTTGGTTGGATTTTGTCCTTTGGTTCTCGAGAAGTAAAAAAAGTGTGAAGTGTCAAAAAAAGACAAACGGATGCCAAACAAATTGTGATCAGAAAAGCTCACTTGAGCTTATAATTCAGGTGAGCTAATAAGTGAAAGTTTTTCTTAATAAACACCAGAATACTGAAAGTGAAAAATACCAATGAATTCGAACTCCTCCTTCAGTGCCATGCCATTGTGTGACGCACACTTCTGACAAATTAGAGCATATTTGTGTTGTGGTCCATCTCCTAGGAGGTACTCCAACATTCTGTCCATTTTGGAGCGGTCACGAGGTGGTACAGGTCGAGTCAGGGAACCTGTTGGTGGAGGTCCTACAAAATCCAACAGTACCAGCTCATCTCTACTTTCTCCACTATGTACAGAGACTTACATTTCTTCATTGTAACAATGCAGTCCTTTTAAGACACATATTCCTGATATTCCCTGCTATATACCTTGTTGTGGTGAAATCAGCATTCTTGGTCTGACCTGCCCTGGTATGTTAGGAGTCGTGTAAGGTCTGGGCATGGGCTGCCCCATCCCTGGGGTCCGTTGATAAGGGGTCTTTGTCCTGGGGTATGGAGTGGCAGGCCGTGTTCCTCCTGTTGGACCTATTGTGGTCATTCTTGCATTCACTCGTTGTCTCATATCTGAAAATAATAATTATTTTTAAATCACTGGTACTTCCTGAGATCTTTTGTTACTATGAGGTTGCTTTCAAAAATTTATTAGCAAAAAAGGAAATGTAGAAAAACGTTCCATTTGTTTCACACTACACACATATGTTCAAGAGAATATTCCTTTTTTGTGATAAGATGATTTGGTGAATTTACACGGATACTAAATTGTCATTAAAAATTTTATCAATGATATTTTACTTTTCTGCTTCCCCTCATTTGTTTCTTGTCTGACTTTGTTTGGTGGCCAAGATCAAAAGTCAAATTCAGCTCAAATGATTTAACAAACAAAGGTACAGTCAAAACTGCCATAGCGACCCACTGTATTAAGCGACTCACTGTCGTATGTGACCATAAAAAGTTCCCCCCAAAAACGTTTTTCTATATATTGTATCCGTAATAAACGACCACTGTCTGACGCGACCAACGATTACTACTTTCGATTTTGGTTGAGCCGACTATTCTGGGAATTATCGCCCCTAACACTTTCGTTTTCAAACGCACGACTATTCTGGGAATTATCGCCCCTAACACTTTCGTTTTATATCGCATAGTTTGGCGGTGATCTTGTTTAGTAGGCCCTCTGAATTAATTATTATACCCAATCTGTCAACATGCAGGGTCGTGTGTGGTTAATTAATAAAACCCAAATTGTTGTTTATTTAACAAAATCAAGGCCGGTGTATTTGAAGGTGTGAATTTCGCTAGATCGGAAATGAAAATCTACCACTTGTTATACCATTATGTGAAAAAATTGCCCAATTAAAATATAAATCAGGTAAATATTGTGCTTAGGACTGAAATTTTAAATGGAGTATTCGCAGTTTTCCTGCACGAGATACTCGAGGTTTCCAGAATAATGACCGGAACTAGCGGCTCGCTTCGACATGTCCGAGTTCAAGAAAGTTGCCTGCATTAGTTCAAAGCTTAAAAGATTTGCTGTGCATGTACAATGGATACTGTGATTTATTTAATGTTTCTCAAATTGAATAACATATTTCCAGCATGTATTGTACAAAAAGAGATGCAACACTTCATCATTTTGCTTTCTTACCACAAGTATTGCATTTTTAGTTACACTGTACAAGTAGGCTATATATAAATACTCTTTACAACAAAGTGTTTGTAAGTTTTAGAAAATTTACATGCAGTTCATCAACGAAATTTAAATCTCATGTAAATGTGTAATATGAAATGCATGTTTATCAATCTTAAACATATTAAATGTAATTTTGATGAATAATAAATTATGATACAACACACTGTATTCTAGATTTTTAACCACAGTGTATTATTAATTTTATTTTGCAACTATTAAAACCGTACTTGATATTCTTAATGATAAATTCCAAATACATGTAGTCATTTTCTCCATTGTACAAATTATTTGCGAAATTTTATCAATTAACTGCAGAAAATAGGCAACCTGTATTAAGAGACCACCTGTCATATGTGACCTTTTTTCCATTCTCCGTTGGACGGTCTCTTAATACAGGTTTGACTGTATGTTAAAGAATTCCTATAAAATGTTGTTATTTGATAACCTGGAATAAAGCCATTTTTTAAAAGACATTGTACGAGTCCATTTTTTTTTAAGGAAATACCTGATCCTGGAGAAGGGAGTTTAGGAGTTGATGGTGCAGGTGTCTAAAAAAAAAATATCAACAAATTATTCTTAGACAGGCTACATGGAGGCAAGACTCCAAATAAATAAAAGTTCACTAATATACAGTAAAACTTGTTTCTGTAAGGAACGTGTTATAGAGAAATCTCAACTAAAGGAATACTTTGTTACAATCCACTACCAAATCTTTCAAAAAATTTTGAAAGCGAGAAATGGTTTTGAGGAATTTTGTTATGAGGAGGCGATATCTATTCCTCATTGTCAAATTCAGCATTCAGTTTCTATGTTGATAGCAAATCCTATTGCCAAGTTCAAACCTCACTTTTAAAATGCCAATAAATGACTCCCAAATATACACAAAGATCTTTAATATTCCTTATAAAAGGTTTTACTAAATACAGTAAAGCATGCTTACAGCAAAGTGATGGGGACAAGCTGTTTTGATTTGTTAATGAATGTTACATACAGTAAGTTCATATGTTTTAAAACTACAGGGAATAAAAATCCCTTTACTGTAAGTGTGAATTCATTATAAACATGTTTGTTGTAACTGTTTTACTGTAAGTGTGAATTCATTATAAGTATGTTTGTTGTAACTGTGTTTTACTGTAAGTGTGAATTCATTATAAACATGTTTGTTGTAACTGTGTTTACTGTAAGTGTGAATTCATTATAAGTATGTTTGTTGTAACTGTGTTTTACTGTAAGTGTGAATTCATTATAAACATGTTTGTTGTAACTGTGTTTTACTGTAAGTGTGAATTCATTATAAACATGTTTGTTGTAACTGTGTTTTACTGTATCTCTACACTTGTTTTTGAATGAAACTAAATCTTGTTAACAAAGGGTATTAATTAACCCTCTGCGTTCCCTGTGCTTTACTGTAAGTGTGAATTCATTATAAACATGTTTGTTGTAACTGTGTTTACTGTAAGTGTGAATTCATTATAAGTATGTTTGTTGTAACTGTGTTTTACTGTAAGTGTGAATTCATTATAAACATGTTTGTTGTAACTGTGTTTTACTGTAAGTGTGAATTCATTATAAACATGTTTGTTGTAACTGTGTTTTACTGTATCTCTACACTTGTTTTTGAATGAAACTAAATCTTGTTAACAAAGGGTATTAATTAACCCTCTGCGTTCCCTGTGCTTTACTGTAAGTGTGAATTCATTATAAACATGTTTGTTGTAACTGTGTTTTACTGTAAGTGTGAATTCATTATAAGTATGTTTGTTGTAACTGCGTTTTACTGTAAGTGTGAATTCATTATAAACATGTTTGTTGTAATTGTGTTTTACTGTAAGTGTGAATTCATTATAAACATGTTTGTTGTAACTGTGTTTTACTGTAAGTGTGAATTCATTATAAGTATGTTTGTTGTAACTGTGTTTTACTGTAAGTGTGAATTCATTATAAACATGTTTGTTGTAACTGTGTTTACTGTAAGTGTGAATTCATTATAAACATGTTTGTTGTAACTGTGTTTTACTGTAAGTGTGAATTCATTATAAGCATGTTTGTTGTAACTGTGTTTTACTGTATCTCTACACTTGTTTTTGAATGAAACTAAATCTTGTTAACAAAGGGTATTAATTAACCCTCTGCGTTCCCTGTGCTTTACTGTAAGTGTGAATTCATTATAAACATGTTTGTTGTAACTGTGTTTTACTGTAAGTGTGAATTCATTATAAACATGTTTGTTGTAACTGTTTTACTGTAAGTGTGAATTCATTATAAACATGTTTGTTGTAACTGTGTTTTACTGTAAGTGTGAATTCATTATAAGCATGTTTGTTGTAACTGTGTTTTACTGTATCTCTACACTTGTTTTTGAATGAAACTAAATCTTGTTAACAAAGGGTATTAATTAACCCTCTGCGTTCCCTGTGCTTTACTGTAAGTGTGAATTCATTATAAACATGTTTGTTGTAACTGTGTTTTACTGTAAGTGTGAATTCATTATAAACATGTTTGTTGTAACTGTTTTACTGTAAGTGTGAATTCATTATAAACATGTTTGTTGTAACTGTGTTTACTGTAAGTGTCACACCATTTTTACTGTAAATATATAACTGTGTTTTACTGTAAATGTATAACTGTGTTTTACTGTAAATAGATAACAGAGCAATATAATTTATGTTTACCTACGACACTCACTTGACAAAAGTATGTCAATGTTCTCCCCAAGATGGCTACTGAAGATTTTGTTCACATTTTATTACATTGTATTCCGATTCAATATTCTGAGATGACACTTTGGAGACAAATACTTTCTGACATTGTTTTGGTAGACTGGAGAAGAAGTACCTGACTCAGTGGTAAATTGTCAACAAATTGTTCCAAGCATACTTTAATTTGTGTTTTAGGTCATTAACAGTAAGGATGTGGAAGATTCTCTGTTTTAAATGATTTCCCAAAACAAGTCAGACATATTCAATAGGAATGGCATTGCAAGGCCAAAAAATGGCAGGATGTCGTTTTTAGGTTTCTGCTCCTCTATCTCTTGAGAGCAAGGAACAAGACCATTTTAGTTCATAAAATGCTAAGATGAATTTCCAAAATATTTCATGATCACAGGCCATAAATGTTCATCGAACACATTTATGTACTTCTGAGAATTCATGATACCGACAACAAATGCCAGTATTCCAGTTCCATGGTAAGTAATTGTCTCCAAAACCATTCACTTCAAACTGCCGAGGGTCCCTGCCCTATATACCCTAAGCAACAGCCTCTCCATTTTTCAAATGTTTTCCTACACACTCTATCAAGTTTTACAACTGTGGGCATCTCATCACCAATAATCTAAAAATAACATTTTTCTAGTGATAGTCAACTTTTCAAGTTAATATTCCCCATCTCCATATTTTCCTGTTCCCTTCACCCCCCCCCCCCCCCATCCCATTTTTTTTTGCCTCCAGTATTCCTCCTAGTGATGTAGCTCGCACTATATATTTCTTCTTGAAACTGTTTTAGCACTGAACTAACTACGTTCCTGTGATGTCCGGTAAACTTTTCCTCTCATCTTTCTTTACAATTTTTGAGAGAGTTGTAGTCCTTATCTATTTTGGATCATGATTTTCTGCTTTGAGGTTTATTTTCAAAGTTAGAAATTGACAGATGGTGGAAGGATTCAAATTCACTAACCCTGATTTTAACCTTTTGGCACCGGAGTGTATGCACATGACTATCATGTGACCTATGCATTGTGTAGTTACCTGCATTTCTTTGAATCTTCCTGGATCAAACTTCTCTAAAATTTCTTTGGCCTTCTTATATGTTTCCGTTTCCATCACATCTTCTAACTATAAAAAACCCCCACAATATTGAAATCTTCTTTTCTTCCAAATTCAATCTAATCACAGCATCATTATTTCCATATCATCAAAACTTAGCTTTTAATATTCTCATTTGTTTTTCAATAATGCCCTAAATTTGGTATACTGTAAATCATGTTCTATTTGTTGGAACTTAATTCAATGTAATTTCAAGAGACTAGCCATTTGCGAAAATTTTGTTCTTGTAAATGAACTCGTATATACAAGACTTATGCAATAAATAATAATTAATGAAAGTAACGTCTCATAAATAAATATATCATTGTGTCCTTGCAAAAATAGGCCTCATGAAATAAGTGATGTAAAGTCTACGCCAACAGTGAATGAAGTGCAAGTGCATGTACCTCCCACTACTGCAGTCAACCAATAATGTGACTATATTCAGAAGTCTTATGTAAACTGAAACTTCATAGATAATTTAAAAAGAAATCAATACAAATATGATCCAGAAAATTTTCCAAGTATTTCAGATGTACAAAAGATAGGAATATTAGAATACTCTGTATGACTTTAGTAGATAGGAATATTAGAATACTCTGTATGACTTTAGTAGATAGGAATATTAGAATACTCTGTATGACTGCAGTAGATAGGAATATTAGAATACTCTGTATGACTGCAGTAGATAGGAATACAGTGGAACCCCGTTATTACGTTTTCCATTTTGTCACGATAAAATAACGTAATACCGGGGGCAATGTAATAAACGTTCCCAGTGAAATCCGTTAAAATTATCATTTGGAAATTGTATATCGTCCGTTGGTACTCCGTGAAGGGGTGTGTGAATATATCTTTACTGTATCTTTGTTTAAAAGACTATGATACTTTGTTTTATTTACATCTTATCTTTAATGTCCGTAATTCTTCATGTTCTTATCCCTTTTCTTTATTTCGGTGTAGGATACATAAGGATGTTTTGATGAACGTTGCTTTGTCTCGTTTGGACCGCCATTTTATTCAACTTTAAAACAATGCGTTCATGTAAATTTCTCTCAATAACTTGTTCCGGTTCGTATTCAACACTCGTATTAAAAAAATAACAAAACATCGTTTTTATTAAGTTCTCCAATTACACAATACACAACACAATAAAAAAAATCCCACCCAAAAAAACAACAACAAAACTATAGACACAAAACGCACACGATACCCAACTTACACACTTCTCACCAACGATAAACATGCACGGAGAACAATTTAAGCGCAATCCACATAAAAAAAATATAATGATGCACGAAGATTTCATTTATAACGCTAAATGATGGCACTAAAATCACGTGCGCATCAAGGGATTTTAAAATATTCACTGAGGTAAATGCCGTGCACGAATCGGTCGATAGATTGGTGTATGTATGGACGAGATTTACGAACACTCAAGCTGCATGTCCAAACAACGAACAATTTTTTTAATTGAACACCTTTAGTCACCTATGTCCAAGCAGTTACCCAAGCAGTTGTAACATTGCTACGATAAATCTTGTCTTTCTTGTTTGGTACCAAAGCTGTCCGTGAATAGAGTTTTAATAGCGAAGGTAATCACACTATGCTGAACATGCAGATGGTTGAGAAATTATTTCTTTGATTATCAAAATATGAAAAATGAAGTAAATTTCATAGAGTACAATTTCTAAATAAACATTATTTAATTGTTTATCACTGGCTTCTATACGGGGTATTCACCTGTATTGATGTCGCTAGATCTATCGAAGCGTGATCAGTCAAGCGTCTCTAATCCCCAAACAGACCAGGAAATTTATGTGGTGACTGCCTCAGGCAGTCAAGGTGTGAATGGCTTATTATTTTGAGAATCACTATTGAATAATTAGGGGTTTATTACGTTTTTGTCGGAATTTTTACAACGTAATACCGAGTCCCAGCATTTTAGGACAACGTAATAACGAGGTCTATTTTATATAGGTTTGATAAGAAATGGTTTTGTGCTTTGAAATTCCAACGTAATATGCGGACTAACGTAATAAAGGGGGAACGTAATAACGGGGTTCCACTGTATTAGAATACTCTGTATGACTTTAGTATTGTTAAATGCCTACTTACAATTTTTGCCCTCTTCTCTTTCAAATCTTGTAATGCTAAATCTGGCAAGAGAATAAAAGAAACTGATTTGTGTTATGGATAAACTTCATTAATTGGAATTAAATTTTTTACCAGTGTTGCATCATTTTTGCATTCATCACAGCAATAATTATAATACATGAATATGCATCAGGCCTTTGATGAGTTGTCCAATGACAAAGGATTCAAGTCCTATTGTACTACTGCCACATTTTCTTTGACCTGATCAACTACTGCTGGGGTCACAGAATGAGAGAAACCACACAACTGTGGAGTCACAGAATGAGAGAAACCACACAACTGTGGAGTCACAGAATGAGAGATACCACACAACTGTGAAGTCACAGAATGAGAGATACCACACAACTGTGAAGTCACAGAATGAGAGAAACCACACAACTGTGGAGTCACAGAATGACAGATACCACACAACTGTGGAGTCAGAGAATGACAGATACCACACAACTGTGGAGTCAGAGAACCACAGAAACCACACAAATGTGGGGTCACAGAATGACAGATACCACACAACTGTGGAGTCAAGAGAACCACAGATACCACACAACTGTAGTACTGTAAATATACTCTACCTATTTCTGGGAGAATCTTAATTTTCAGTAACCCTTCCATTGTAGCACTGTTCGCTAATTCATGTGCAGTATGTGAAAATACATCTATGTATCCTAACCCAGAACTGCATACAGTTAAACACTTGTAATTGATTTATGATGATGTTATTACATAATGTTAATTAAAAAAAATGCACTCACCATATTTATCCTATTGAGCATCACCTATCCCTATAAATGCCCCATGGACTTTTTTCAACTCTCACCAAGAGTACCGCCAACGGTACATAGTACGCCTGAGAAAAGCTGATATAGGGCGTTTTTCGTACACCATGATTTGTAGAACTTGCCTTCAAGTAGTATCAGCAATCATAGGGTGTGTCATACTTTCTTTGCATCGAAAAAACAAGACAAATCATGTACTCTCTGTAATATTTTCACTTGGCATAAGATGTACGTGTACTAAGTTTAATGGTCCTTGCCCCAACGAATCAGTCTGCATCCTGCTACTATGACCTTGACCTTAACAAACAATAGGCATCCTCCACTTGGCATAAAGTGTATGTGTACAAAGTTTGATGGTCCTAGCTCCAACAGTTTGGTTTGTATACTGCCTACAAGGTTTGCCTACGAAGTGATATTGTGACCTTGACCTTGAAAAATAATAGGCATCTTCCTCTCATCATGGTGATCGAATGTACCAAGTTGCAATATCCTGGAGCTTACGGTTGGGTTTGTATCCTCCATACAAGGTTTTTCTACTAAGTAATACTACGACCTTGACCTTAGACTTCTGACCTTGAAAAACAATAGGCATCTTCCTCTCATCATGGTGATCGAATGTACCAAGTTGCAATATCCTGGAGCTTACGGTTGGGTTTGTATCCTCCATACAAGGTTTTTCTACTAAGTAATACTACGACCTTGACCTTAGACTTCTGACCTTGAAAAACAATAGGCATCTTCCTCTCATCATGGTGATCAAATATACCAAGTTGTAATATCCTGGTGCTTCCGGTTGGGTTTGTATCCTGCCCACAAGGGTTTCCTACTAAGTGATACTACGACCTTGACCTTTGACCTTCAAAAAACAATAGGCATCTTCCTTTGATCATGGTGATCAAATGTACAAAGTTGTAATATCCTGGAGCTTACGGTTCGGTCTGTATCCTGCCCACAAGGTCCGGACAGACAAGGGACGGATGAACGACGCCATACCATAATATTCTTTGACGGGCATATAAAAATTACGAGCCCCTTTCCCCCATTTAAATATAGAATGCCTTGCCTCATACCATTAAGGCAAAACTTTATTTTTATCAAATGGATTACAGAATTTTAAAATTGAAAAAAAAAGGCTCGGTCAGTGGAAATGATGAAAAATTAAAAAATGAACAATTTGAAGCACCTTTATCAATTAAAAAAACATAAATTAACTCTTAAAATTTTGTTTCTCAGATTATATTTTAGACATAATTAGGTTTACCTGTCTATCATGTGTTTAATGGCACATTTTGAAGAAGAAGAAAAAAAAAATGATCGGTTTTTATATAGCGCTTTCCCAGCGTATGCTACTAAAAGCACTTTACAATACATTATTACCCCGGCAGACCTTATATCAATCTAGAACTTTTTCATGAAGTTATATTCCTATAAACCAGATCTATATCAAAAGCGAAACTATGTTTCGTTTCATAATCAACTCCTGAATACAATAAATTTTGTCTATACATTACCCATATCATAATACAGGTTGTGATCATTTTTTTTTTAACTGTATATTAAGTGTATAAATTTATCGTTCAACTAATAGCTACTATATCTTTGTGTATTTACTATGTTGTTGTTTTGACGATTAAAAAAAAATCAATGACCTGAGTGGATTATAAAGGAAAGGGTAACAAAAACTCATTTAGAATTCAATATAAAAAAAATGTCAAAATTTCACTGGACAATATCTCAACACTAAGTACTAAATAACCACCCTCCTATTCCAATTTTCTAAGCGCCCTGGTCACTTGGTAGGATGAATATGGTAAGTTAACATTGCTAGTGCCAATATAGAAACGTTAAATTGTTTGTCAAATGATATGACTTACCATTTTTAGCTATCCGTTTAACGAAGAACCAGTACAGGAATTTCCTTATTAACCAAACTCTGACAAAAGAAAACAAAACTGAGCAAATACCCACAAGTTTTCCATCTAATCTTCTTGTAGCTAAAGTAAGCATACATTTATTTTAAAACACACACACACTTCATACACTTTTACACTGTGGTTAGATATTTTCACTATAGATACACATATCATAACAAGCAAATTTGGTGAAAATATCTAGTTGATTTGTATCATTTTTAACAAGAGGCCCATGGGCCACATCGCTCACCTGAGTCACCTTGGCCCATATTTAAAGATGTTCCCTACATATTTGCATGTCTAACTTTGATCTCTGTTGTGGCCCCAACCTACCCCGGGGGCCACGAGTTTTACAAACTTGATACAAACTTGAATCTGCACTATGTCAGGAAGCTTTCATGTAATCTAAACTTTTATGGCTCGGTGGTTGTTGAGAATAAGATTTCAAAAAGATTTTCCCTATACATTTCTATATAAAACTTTGATCCCCTATTGTGACCCAATCCTACACCCAGGGGCCATGATCTGAACAAACTTGAATTTACTTTATAGCAGGCTTTCAGGTAAATCTCCACTCTTATGGCCTAGTGGTTCTTGAAAAGAAGACTTTTAAAGATTTTCCCCATATATTTGCATGTAAAACTTTGATCCCCTATTGTGGCCCCATCCTACCCCTGGGGTCTTGATTTTAACAAACTTGAATCTCCAATATGTGAACAAGCTTTCATGTAAATTTCAGCTTTTCTGGCCCAGTGGTTCTTGAAAAGAAGATACTTAAATGACCCCACCTTATTTTGTTTTGTGATTATCTCCCCTTTGGAGGGGAATGGCCCTTCGTTTGAACAAAATTGAATCCCCTAAACCCAAGGATGATTTGTACCAAGTTTGGTTGAAATTGGCCCATTTAGTTCTGGAGAAGATGATTTTCCTATATAGATATATCAGCACATAAAACTTTGATCCCCTATTGTAGCCCCACCCTAACCCTGGTGGCCATGATCTGAAAAAACTTGAATATACTTTATACCAGGAAGCTTACAGGTAAATCTCCACTCTAATGGACTTCTGGTTCTTGAGAAGAAGACTTTTAAAGATTTTCCCTGTATATTTGCATGTAAAAATTTAAACCCCTATTGTGGCCCCATCCTCCCCCGGGGTCATGATTTTAACAAACATGAATCACCACTATGTCAAGAACCTTTCATGTAAATTTTAGCTTTTCTGGCCCAGTGGTTCTTGAGAAAAAGATTTTTAAATGACCCCACCCTATTTTTGCATTTTTGGGATTATCTCCCATTTGAAGACACTTCAATCCCCTTCACCCAAGGTTGATTTGTACGAAGTTTGGTTGAAATTGGTCCAGTGGTTCTGGAAAAGAAGTCGAAAGTATGAAAAGTTTACAGACAGACGACAGACAACCCATGATCAGAAAAGCTCACTTGAGTATTCTGCTCAGGTGAGCTAAAAAGTGGTGGCGGTGTTGGGCAATTATTTACAAATTTTCTTCTTGTAAAGTTTTGGTGCTAAAATTGAGATTCAAAGGTCAAGGTCACCTTCTCTCATACGATAACAAATCGTCTCTGGTATTTCTAATCTTGTTATTTCAAAAGTGATAGGTTATCTCTCTGTGATAGAGACATTTCAAAAGAAATTCTATTGTTGAATCTTCAATAATATTTGAGATGCCATCTGCAAATGAAGAGGTGACCTTAAACCGTTGACTTGAAAACAATTATTATTATTTATCATTCATTATACTGGTATGAAGACTCCTTGGTACTCACAGAATTGGGAAAACTAGTAATGGTGAGGAGTAAATCAGCCGATCCCTCCAGTTGTTTGGAAAGAAATAAAAATAGAAGACTATGGATGCCACAATATACATCAGAATAGAATATAGCATCAGCTTGGTGATAAAACTCTTCTGCTTCTGAAGGTTATCTCGACGGAACTTTTGATGTGTTTCAATTTCCTGTAAAATATTTAACCGTTTTAGACTATCTTTGGAACTTTTGATGTGTTTCAATTTCCTGTAAAATATTAAACCATCTTAGAGACTATCTTTAATAGAAAGATACGACTTATATGATTTCAAGCATTGTTTGAACATCTGCTTATTGGTTGGTTGATGTTTTCTGCCACACTCAACAATTTTTCAGTTATCTGGTGGTGCACAGTTTTTATTGGTGGAAGAGAGAACCTATATACAAGTACCTGGGAAGAGACCACCGACCTTCCGAAAGTAAACTGGGAAACTTTCTTACTTACCGACGCGAGCGGGATTCGAACTCGCGCCGACAGAGGTGAGAGGCCGTGTGATTTTGAGCGCGATGCTCTAACCACTCAGCCACACAAATGTTTTCATGAGTTTTTTCAAAGAGTCAATATCAAAACAATGCATCCGTAAGTGTTAAGCAAATGTATAATGCAGACTCTTATTATTATGCCTAATGCTCAAGGTTTTAGGGATTACTTATATGTTTAACAATATATGTCAAAGGCTATAGAGATATCTCTACGCATTTGGATTTCATGATGACTCTGTGAAAGATACTTTTGAGAACATTAAATCAGGGCTTGAAATTAACTTTTTATGTCACCAGTCCAGCTGGGCTCATGGGGTTTAATTTTAACCAGTCTGCAGAAAAATTTACCAGTCCACCAGGGTTTTCCAGAAATAATTCAAAGATATTTCGTTTGTTATTGAAATAAAATAATAGGATTTAACTTGATATGCCTTGCACAATATTGCAACACTGATCAGGTTTGTCTGATGTCTACAGAGGAATGCCAAAGGCGTGTTCAAGATTCGATGAGTAAGTTTTCCAAAATGACATTTTGGAAAATTGACCAGTCCCATCAGACAAACTAAAACAAACGTCAGTCAGTCTGCCAGACTTTTAACCAGTCATGGATTGACGGGCATATGTTAATTTCGAGCCCTGATTTAATGTTCTCAAGAGTATCTTTCACAGAGTCATTATTTAAACCCAGACACCGTCTAAAGATTCAGTAAATGTCAAATGCGTAATGATATCTGTATAGCCTTTGACACAACTTTTTAATGCACAATATCAGAAGAAAATTTTAATATCCTACTGTCTGACCATGAAGGTTAATTTAAACAAACCTGATGAAAAAAATCTGGTAGTTATGATCATCTGGAGTAATGGTTTAGCATGATCACAATATGTGCACTTAAATCTTAAAGCCTTGTCACATTTCTACAATGTGCATCATTTCTAATCCAACGACATCCTTTGGAAAATGCCTGATTAGCACAACACCATATGTATTCACAACACTGCACAATGCTGTACATGTGTATTCACAACACTGCACAATGCTGTACATGTGTATTCACAACACGATACAATGCTGTACATGTGTATTGATAGCACTGCACAATGCTGTACTTGTGTATTCACAACACGATACAATGCTGTACATGTGTATTCACAACACTGCACAATGCTGTACATGTGTATTCACAACACGATACAATGCTGTACATGTGTATTCACAACACTGCACAATGCTGTACATGTGTATTCACAACACGATACAATGCTGTACATGTGTATTGATAGCACTGCACAATGCTGTACTTGTGTATTCACAACACGATACAATGCTGTACATGTGTATTCACAACACGATACAATGCTGTACATGTGTATTCACAACACTGCACAATGCTGTACATGTGTATTCACAACACGATACAATGCTGTACATGTGTATTCACAACACTGCACAATGCTGTACATGTGTATTCACAACACGATACAATGCTGTACATGTGTATTCACAACACTGCACAATGCTGTACATGTGTATTCACAACACGATACAATACTGTACATGTGTATTCACAACACGATACAATGCTGTACATGTGTATTCACAACACTGCACAATACTGTACATGTGTATTCACAACACGATACAATGCTGTACATGTGTATTCACAACACTGCACAATGCTGTACATGTGTATTGATAGCACTGCACAATGATGCATGTGTATTTATAGCATTACAAATGGTTGTGGAAACTCAACTTGTTAGAGCATTCACTTGGTAACCTGGGGGTCATGAGTTTGAGCCCTGCTAATGCCATATCACACCGAAAGTAAAAGTAGATAGTCACTGCCTCTTTGCCAAATGCTCACAATTTTGAAGCAAGAAATGCAGTTCTTTTGGATGTCACCTTAAATTTGGAGCCCCCTTGTCACATCAGGCGTTGGCATATTAAAGAACCCTACTACTATGGTCCCGAGTGCCAAACTTGTGGTACTTCACCTACAGCTGGTGAAATCCCAAAATGAGCAAGAAATACCAATACAGAAAACAAAGCAAATGAACAAAATCATAGCATAACACAATGCTGTAAGAGTGAATTCATAGAATGACGCGATGCTGTATATGTGTGTACTCACAAGATGCAAATTACAACATCAAACTCATCCCAGGTTAGTGTCTGAACGTAATAAGTCTGTATAAAGCTGCTGAACAAATTACAACCACAGAAAACATCACCAAAGGTACTACTAGCATCATTACAGATATCAGCCATTAGATCACCAAGGACATACATCCCAACACAGATCAAAATCTTTCTCTAGTCTCATGCTTTGTTATTTATAATAGAACAAATTCTCTGTTTCTTCTCTTTTCTCTTGGTCTTTAATACTTACAGAGTATGCTTTTAAAATTAATCAACAAATCTTCAAAATGTACATCATATAAAAATTAACAATATAGAAAGATACAACATAAACAAGATTGTTTGTACAAAACTGTACTTCCTACTTAGGCAATGTGTACAGGAACTTCATCTTTATCTAGTGATCTAGGAGAATGAGTAAAACGTTAGGTTTTTTTATATTTCAAGGTGTGAACAACATAAGTAGACAGAAAATCAGAAGGACACAGGACTGATGTTGTTCCGTACTACTGTAGATTCCTTATTTTACATGAGTACTTATCGCGAAATGGTTCATGGATGTCAAATAGCGAGAAAATAAATTCGCAAGTTGATCAAGTGTTTTTGCATGTATTTTAGTGATATAAAAATAAAAGCAAGAAATATTTTTTCGTGAGTGATGTTTCTCCTGAAATTATGCGATAATAAATTCCTCGCATATATTCAGGAATTTACAGTATATGTACGAGTGAACTTGTATTATGCAGTAAAAAGTACATCCTCCATTTCTTTGTGGGTGTGACAGGGTGTAAAATAAGAAAAAAATCTGGACAAGAGTTTCTTTTTTAATATTTCGCATCTACAGATTTCCTTTTTACCCTTATCCATATCAACATTCAACAAAATTTATCAACTGTTTATCCACACTGTCAAGGAAATTATCACTATGGCATACTTAGTATCCCATTCTATTCCCCATCCTGGGGTCCGTGTTTGCCCGACTCTCTATTTTGTATTCCTTATAGGAGTTACGAGATTGATCACTTGTTCGTTATCTTCTCCTTTTCACTTAGTAGTCCATACCAACAAGGCTAAAGACATCAGAAGATGGGCTGTCCTAATTCAATTCTATTCTTATCAAGTCCTCCCTATATAGATCACATGAAATTGTCTGACATGTCACAGTAAACTTTGGCAAACACAGAAATTATGAAAGCTTTCATTTGCTTACCTTGATACATGTTTCTCAGTTAAATTCATGTAAGAGTTAGAATGACAAGGCATACCATATAAGCAGAATTTTTAGCAAGGATTTAATTTTCACATTATTAACGAAAGTGATGAGATCGCTATCAATTCATTTCATATCGGAGGCAATAGTTACATGCATCTTTCCTGGAATTATAAAGTCACTAAAAGAACAAGGTACGATTGTATACATAAAAAGGCCCAAAAAATTTCTCTCTATAAAATGTGTCTGGAATTAACCTTAATCAGCATTTTAATGCCTCGTTCACACGAAGAATTTAATTCGCATTAAACGTAAATTAATGCGAAATAAATCTGAACCGCGTTCACACGGAGATTTTAATGCGCATTAGTTTACTTCGAATTAAAATTGACGTCGCGATTTAATGCGAATTAAATTTACTTCGCATTAGCTCCGTGTGAACGCTAAGCGAAGCTAATTCGAATTAAATGTAGACGCATGCGTAATGGCCAATTTGGGTCACATGCATCATACCCATGGTCAGCTAAATATATTAATGTTAGTTTTGTACGAAAAACTAAGCAAAATGATAATAATCACTAAAAACATGTACAAACAGCATGTCATTAGGTAATGTCAGACGTAAATCTGTGCTCTGCATAGGCATACTGAGTAATACATGTGGAAGGAATTGTTTTTAAATACGACAACAATGTTTTAAAATAGTGATAATATGATTTTCTTTTTTACATTTTTTAAAAACAAATGTGCCACTCATTGTTAATTTGTATACCATACGACGTCATAGTAGACTTATAATACGTATTAGTAATTAAAAATTACGTCACAACAGTAGTCAGCGGAATGGTGAAAAAGACGTTCCGAAGTTTTAAAATTGGGCCCATGAAGAAACAATATATTGTCTAGATTGAATGCTGGTTGTCAGAGGAAATAACACGTAATTTCTTGGGAACATATCAATAAACACGACAAAAAACTCCTTATGTGTAGATCAGCATGTAAATTGTAAACATGTAGTATACTACATGTAGGCCTATATAGCGTTTTGAACAAAGAATTCTGCATCTACACAATATTCATTAAAATATCTATAAAAATAATTTTCAATAACATAGTCTATTCTATTATTTCGCGCACCCTTTAATAGAGATGCATACGAATTTAATGCGCATTAGTTTACTTCGCATTAAATATTACCGCCGTGTGAACGCTATTTAATTCGAATTAATTTAATGCGCATTATTTTACTTCGCATCAAATTTGATGCGAAGTAGAATTTAATGCGCATCCGTGTGAACGAGGCATAAGAAAGTAAAATATATGCCAGGTATACTGTGTCAACAAAATCAGAATGATATTCCTAAATGGATAGCATTATGACATCATGAATAAGACATTTCCCGCCTTTTTCTCAAAATAAGCCTGAAAACTGTAAAATTTCATATAGATTATTGCTCAGGAAAAGATGTGCGCATTTGTCGAGCAAAATGAAAATGATATATATTGTGTATTATTTTAAGATGAAAAACATGCTTGAATATGAATTTGCTCGACGCATGCGCTGTATGTTTTCTGAAAGGAAAACCACCTGAATTTGTGGATATTTTCATCCAAAATGGCATTTTTTGCAATTTTATGCTCTCTTCATATGACACAAATCATTTTGCTGATCAAACTGAATTTTGGGTTTGCTAATCGATTCCTTATTTGAATGCCAGGGTTTGAGCTCCAAGTGAAATCATCGATATTTTGGGCCAGATGACTTTAGAAACTGTACCTACTTCTTAGCTCTTGCTAAGTATATAAATATACCAATTTTAATGGACAAATCGCTAAGTTTGTGTCTCACTAATAATTCCACTATACGGTATGTATCAGACATAGATTGATTGATTATTGTTTTACGTCCCTCTCGAGAATATTTCACTCATATGGAGACATCACCAATGCCGGTGAAGGACTGCAAAATTTAGGCCTATGCTCGACACTTACGACCTTTGAGCAGGGAGGGATCTTTATCGTGCCACACCTGCTGTGACACAGGGCCTCGGTTTTTATGGTCTCATCCGAAGGACAGCCTCATTTAGTCACCTCTTACGACAAGCAAGGGGTCAAAGGACCTATTCTAACCCGGGTCCCCACGGGAAGACAGAGACAGAATGTTCCAATTCAGAGATAGAATGTTCCAATTCAATATGCCATGGGACTTGTACATACAACACTGTACTTTGGGAATAATTTCATGAACTTGTATGCATCTCTTTTCACAGTTTTTGCACACTCGTTGTGTGGCCATATTTTACAGAACAGCAGACATTTGTGTCATAAAATATTCTTAAGACATCCAATTTTATAGAATCACTTACCTTCTCTAAACCCTCTAAAACTTCATATGTTGTTGGCTTCTTCTGCAAAGAAAAATTTCCTTTTCAGACAATATATATAATATCATTCGATGTATATATATTTTCCCCCAACACTGCACAACTTTTGGTACAGAATCACAGTGTACTATGGTGAAACTTGGAATAAAATGCGAGTGGGGTTTTATTATACCTCATACAATACATGCATATTGCAGTTCATGAAAGAATTGATATGATTGTTGATCCCTTTTGATTCTTCAGTGAACACAATAATGATAAAAGTAGTAATAGGGCTAAAACAATATGCCACCCTCGCGATACGATACATATTGCAATTACTTATTCCACGATTCAATATTTTCAGTACGATACATTCTATAGAAGAAACCAATCATAACTTTGAAGAAATTTTTTATTACGAATTCAAGTAATTCAGTCACAATTCAAGTAAACTGTTTCCAAACCGCTGAACGGTAAGATGCCTGTTGGCTCTGTAGTTTAAACCGATTAAGTGCATTATTGTTTTTGTCAGACTCGAGGATAACAACAGTTTGACCGTTATCGGATGCCATTTTGTCCCTTGTGCATGTAATAATCATAAGTACAGGTCAAGCCCCATGTACTTTAACAAACCCGATTTTAATCCACAAATCAAACCGAAAATCAGGACAATGAATTGAAAATTGAATAGAGTATTTATATTGAACAGTATTAATATTTCGTTGAATTGTTTCAGCCCCAAGTAGTAACACATTTAAACAATTTTAACACATTTAAAAAAAAAAGTTCATGTAAACACTCAAAATTGTTTTAAAAGGTTATTACCTCCCTTCCTTTGTGTAGGACAGAGTTTAGAGACTGTGCAACCTGACCTGCCGTAACATACCCCCACAGAAAATATCTGTCAGTATGACAAGGTCTCAGTAAATGTCAAGGAAAACAATTAGGATTAGAAACTGTGTAAAAATACACTGACTACGAAGAGAGATTGAGTAGTTTAGAGGTGACAATACAACACTAATACAGGTACTGGGTTCAATTCCCAGACCAGCCGAGATTATTCTCCTACTCTAGCACGATTTGTTCAAACTTTAGTGAACAGACACATCCTCTCTGTATAACTCTATGTCACTGAACAGTCAATATACAAACTGTTTCCCCTAGCGAACTGGAAAACTGACTCATTCAGGAAAGACCCTGAAGAGAATTACATGTACTGTACAAGTGCTGATGATACAGAATTAATTAAGTATTCTATTACATATTATGTATTATATATATAATGACAGAGGGGAGTGATTATATGCTTTTCCCAGGTCTATATTCCCTTGTTCTACTGTGGGACGATCCAATCAACTAATACAAAATCTCTATGTGCAGTAAATTTAAGGGGAAAGTCCACTGTAACCGTGACTCTGCTTATGACCACAAAAATCTATCTATCACATCTTAGGTGTCTTCCTCAATTTCTCTATAAAATACGATTTTTTTTTTGGTTGAAAATTGTTCAAGACAAACACACCAACACAGAGATACCCACAAGTACTGTATAGGTGTCTTCCTTTATCAAATTACTAACCCTTCTATAAAATATGAAAGCCGTTTGTTGAAAACTTTCCTAAATACTGAGTCACAATGAAAGTGTATTACACTTGGATAGAAGGTGTGCTGTGACCTTGACCTTGTGACCAGAAAGTCTACTAGTGTCTTTCCCCATCCATCAACTACCTTTGTTTATAGTGAATTTTTTCTCTCAACTTGTAAGGTGTCACAGTGAAAGTATAGTAACGTTAAAGATTGAGGATTTACAGTGACCTTGACCTTTAATAAATATCATGACTCCAAAATCTATACTTTTATGACTTTTTCATAAAATGATACTATGATTGCAAAGTGTTACAGCAAGAAGGCCTACTGAGCAACAAATCAGAACTCTTCACTTAAATCTGCAACCAGAGGACATTCATCTCTAGCATATTGTATAAGTTTATCAAGTTTCAGTGAAATGATATGGCCAGACAGTGAAACCCTTAAGGAAATGGCATCCAATAGACAATAAACAGGTACACAACTACAGATCTTATTCCGATTTCATTACGTAATGCTGCTGATGTGGATTATTTCACCAAACATTTAACAGACATTTGAGATATCAGGAATTTGTTGGATTCCATAAGGCGATTGACTTCTGCAGCTTGTGAATTTGTTAGACAGGGAAAGCATGTGGCAGCATACTCGGGGCTGGGGTTCCTTTCGATCCTGTACCAGGTGTGGAGGAAACATACAAAGGGACATTATAATTAGAACTAATGAACTGAATGCTAGATACACGTTAACACGAGGTCCACAGGCCTTATTGGTCACCTGAGTATCAATAGCCCCAAGGGCTGTGAAATCTATATTAAAAAAAAAAATTCTGTTCTGCATATCGAAGGTAAATTCAAATATTCAGCAGCAGTATTAAACAAGATGCATTCCTTTTAACACATATTCCCCTGAAAGTGACCATACTGATGAAAGATGCCATATTTACACTATATGACCATTTTGGAACTACCAAAGAGCCAGAACCCCAGGGTTGTGAAATTCCCAATTTTGGTACATCCCTTTCTGCTCTTCCCTAATAAGCATTTATAGTGTTAAATCTAAAGCAAACTAGCATGGCGCCATGACATGCCCTTTTTGGCAGCCATGCCCTTTTTAATTGCACCATGCACTTTTTTCTCTATCAATTTATTTAGAAATATTTGTTAATATTTAATAACAACTGTTCTTTATTTCACAAGGTTGATTGAAAAGTTTAAAATCAAGGAAGCAGGTATTAACTTTTAAAGAGGCTCAATGATTATTCTAATAGTATGATACAATGAAAGTGCCCCGATATTGTCTTGCCACGACGAAAAGTGCCCTTTTGAACATATGATATGCGTGCCCTCTCTGGATCCTAGATTTAACACTACATTTAGTTTTTACATATCATCAGCAAAATTGAAGAAGTCTTTCAAATGATAATTTAATTCCTGGTACCAAATTCCTACTCCTGGGATCACGAAAATTACAATATTAGTAAAGCAAAGATATTTTAAACCTTTGATTTTAAAGGTCAGGGCCATCTTTGGGGAAATGGTGATATTTGGTTCAAATCAAGAAAACATTTATAATTTAAAAGAAAATTATAAAAAGCAAAACTTATTGATTTTATCGACCGATTTAACCAAAATTCAATTTCCTGTTTTTTGTGGTAGAGAAAATTGGACATGTTCCAGTAAAGTCATGACCCAGACAAAGTCTGAGTAAGATGTTATCAAAGGAAATTAGCATCAGTCTCTGATGTAAGTGGTAACTGAATCAACAAAACTTACGGAGGTATGCTACACCAGAAAAATTAAATTTGAAATGGATGAAAAGTGGAGGATATGTACAACAATATTTTGAAATTGAAAACTTTCAAATTTACTTTATTTAGTCAAAGCAATTTGAGAAAAATTTAAAACCCCTCCTGGACTCGAACACACGATCTACAGTTCAGCAGTCGACATGCTAACCTACTTAGCTGCAGAACTGTAGTTCTCTGAAAAAATATTTTGACATAACAGAGAGCTACAGATCCACCCCTTATAAAAACCTCCGATTTACGATGCACAAAAAGCTGCGCACAGTTGAGGCCTTATATTGTTGTATTCTTGTGTTGGTGTCTCATAAATTTAATATCAAAAAATTCTTAAAGCTGTATGGTCCGAATTACAATATTTTTTTCCATCTCGTAAAAACGCTATTAAATCATCGCACGTATGCAGTTATGAGGCTGTACGACCTATCATAAATTATTTCACCTGTTTTAACCCAAATTATTTGATTTTAAATCGATGTTTACAAATAACCACGTCACTCTGCCATTTCAAGTGACAGTTACGTGACCAGTTCAAACTTTCAGATCATCGATGGTCTTATCTGTGTATTTTGTTATAACAGTACCGTACCATAAGTTTAATAGAAATAAAAATATTAAATACCTCTTAGTAATTCGTTGTTTTACGCTCTTTCAGCCTTAAAACTAGACAGTTGCATACGAGTTAATACATCATGTTGGGATTCCCCTGACGCGCGTGGGTCTATTTAAAGACGTCTATTATGGGATGATTTATATATGTACCCACTATATTTACTTTCTAAATAATATTTGCACTGTTTTCTTTTACATGCAGATGTTTTCAAGCATGTAATTAAGGGAAAGCTAATAACTTTATAAAGTAATTAATCTGCTTTAAAGTAATTGTGTACAAAAATAACACATGAACATCGGGTCATAAGCTTTAACATATTGTCCTACTATACTTGTGTCCAAACATACCTTCAAATATTCATTAAAGCCCCATACGACCCGAAAACTCCTAGCTTCAAATGATTTCATTTGTTGATGTAGCCATGTTAGGTAGCCGGTCAATTCTTGTTTTTACTATCCAACTTTAGTATGATAGTATTTTTAATTAAACTTATGCCACATTTTTGTCATATCAACAGATTTATAAAATCCTGAACTTAAATGCAATAAAGCTACGAACATAGGTAAATACCCCCAGTACGATGAATGATGAGTTCCTTCACAAACAATGGAAAAAAACTTTTGATTTGTGATGTTTTGGTTTTTATCATCCTTTGGGAATTTTTAGATGTCATTTTGGGGAAAAACAACCACTTATCAGCATTAGGAATGGAGCCAAATTTCAACTCTCTATAAACACTAAACAAATCTCTGTAAAGGGCTACCTGCTACTTTTAAATTTCAAATTAGTATCAAAAGCATTAAAGAAGATGTTATTTGAATACTTTACACATAAACACTATATATGTATATACCAAGTTAGGCCCCACCCTGAAGCCACATTTTTTATCCCAGTGATCAGAAAAATTCAATTCAATTTTGAGATTTACAAAATTGGTAACGCTTAAACAAGACACTTTAACACATATATGAACAATTATAACCGTTTCACGTGGTGTCCTTCTGTACACTATAGTCAAACACCTCGAGTTCGCGGGGGGGGGGTTCCACTAGAATTTTTTAGATGAAATTTCCAAGAGTTTTGAACATATAGTTTGAATTGGCGCAAACAGTCTTCAAGATTTCAAACCATATGATATTGTAAATAGGTAGTAGATCTCTGGACAACGAGTACACCGCACAAGTGTACCCTATGACCCATGACCCTCACCATGTATGTTGTCTGTTAATTCATTAAATTTTAAATGAAAGAATTCTCAATCTTATTTTTATCATTGCACTTTAAAAAATATTTTAAAAGATTTTCCCTATATTTTGATATAGAGACATGCTTGTTTTCTTAAATTCCTGTAAAACAGCAATCGATTGAAAAATGCTAGTAAAAGCTCAATTTTGCTAGTTAGAAAATAATCCACTAGCTAAAATTTGCTAGTAGTGAAAAAAGTTAATTTCGATCCCTGGTATTACACCCCTCTCTAGACACAACTTGTTTTCCTAATATCTGTTAACATTAAAACTTTCTGATCTGAGCAAACATGTCAAACAAGAAGTAAAATCTTGATTAAAATTGTGACTAAAAATTCATATTTTTTCTAGTTGTAATGAATGTTTGATTAAATCATCAGAATTCAGGAGCACCCACGGGTTTCATCCCTTGAACCCAAAGCAGGGTCACACTAGCCTTCAGACTCTCTAGCTATTAAAATAAGCACATCATTTTATGCCTAGCTACACAAGTCATATAAAATTGAGAACTCTTGACACGTTTATATGTACTTTAAATAGTGCCAATAAAGAATTGTAGAAAGTGAATATTTCTCTATAACAATAAATCATTAGGCTTTACTGGATTCGCCTCTTTGAAAGAGCCACGTAATATAATCTTATCAAGCATCTTAAATATAATAGTTCATGCAGATTCTGAGTAACTTAGAAAATTCTGCAGTTAACTAACATAGGGCCTATAGTTCACTTTCCTTGAATAGACCTCCCATTTATCAGTGTTTATAGTTATCTGGGTCCATTTGGGCGATTCGACAAATCCGTGGGAGGAATATATAAAACAAGTGATATTGACACAATTCCTCTTTCCTACACATTTTCCGATCCATTCCTCTACGTCAAGTAAAAACAGTCAAACTTTTCCAAGACAGATAGGTGGTGGAGAGTACAGTCAGCACATCTGGGGCTAAACTTCGACTACGTAATTAAACAACCAATAAACAAGTAAATGCTTTCATAACAAAAAACACATACTCTGAATCTAGATAAGAGAGAACCCATGTTGAAAAGCGTTGATCAATGCACCACTTTCCGTAAATTTCAAAGAACACGTCAACTGAACGAGTTCACCGCCAACTGGAAGTTGTTCACGCTTCCGACTACAGCGCCCTCTGTAAACAAGGAAGTGAATATATTTGCATTTCTGATTGCATAGTAAAATCTAAATATTCAAATTAGCCACATGTTACAAACAGTCAATGAAATGAATTTCATTCTCTGTAATACATAGAAACTAACTTAGGAATGTCGTGTTTGCATTTAATTAATTCTATGTGAAAAACTGCGGTATTCCAGTTTTCCGCAATACAGCTGTTGATTTTCTATGCCTTACAACGTGGGTTGGTTTTTCTTTCACTAAAAAAGGCCTTGCAAAATGAGCAATTTAACACAGAGATTAAAAAAAAACAACAAAAAAACACCAAAAAAAAAATAAAAAAAAATAAAACCACTCTAGAAATTTAGTTAGAGTGATGATACATAAATACATGTAGCTGGGTTAGCCCATCTTTCGTCGAGAAAAATCATTTTTAAGGAGGATCGATCCTCATATGACTTATCAATATTAATGGTTGAAAGTTGAAAGACTGTTTTAATTTTCACTCAATATAGTTAAATTTGATTAATAACCAAAGAAAATGTGTATGTTGCCGCATTTTTAAAGATGTCAGACACACCAAAACCTGAAGCATATGTTAACATAAGAAAATCACACATTTTCGTTATACAGAATAATTAAGATAGATAAAAACTTGTTGAAATAACAAATTTCAACTGTCAACAGTTTAAAAAATCAGCTAATTCATAAATATGTAGAAAATATTGTGGATATTGGTGACATATTAGACATGCAGTAGAACTCTGAGGAGTTATTGCCTTTGACAACATTTTTAAAAAAAAAAAAAAGGAAAGAAAAGTAAACTAAACAAGTTCTGGAGTAACATATTAAATTCTCGATAAGACCCACGCATGCAACAGAGCGGGAGTTACAGGCTACGTAGCCTTCATCCTGTAGAAGAGGTATGATCAATCAATTAATTGATTAGGGTATTCAATGTATAATGACCATATTTCATATCTAATAAATGGATCGTGGAATATTTGTAATCATGGTATAATTTTGAAGGGTTCATCAAATAAAAATAATCCACCATAGGAATATTCAAAATTTGGTTAACTGCCTGATTTATTTCACCTAGAATTTAACATTGAAGTATTTGGGAAAAGCATGTTTTATTACAATATTTTAAAAACAAATTATGTTTTCATAATTATCTCTTGGTAAAAAGTTACATACACTTTCTTTTCATGAAAATATGAAATAAAATTAATCATTGACCACACACATTTTTAGAAAATTAGATTTTTCTTATTTTTACAAAGGGCAGACAACTCTTCCAAAAGGTCTTAAGTGCAAAAAGGTCAGCTTCTAATCATTTACCAGTCATGTGAATTTCATCATTATTTAACAATAAATTTTTCTGTTGATCTAAATCCTTCAAAATTGTTCATTATCCTTTCATTATACATGGAATGCCTTTTATGATCATCATATTAATGTAACAGGGTTGTAAGTTGATAATGAACAACTCCTGTATGGGTTCAGGGAACTTAATATCACAGTGAAGGATATTTTACATGCACATATTTACAGCCCTGCAATACATGTAAAATAACAATAACATGATATTACAGAGTGCATTAATTAATAATTGACAATATTACTTATACGATTTATGGTTGCAATTTCCATCAAGATAAATGTATTACTGAAATGGCCGAGTTGTTACCATAGGCGTAGCTTGGGTTCGAATATTACCGAGGCAGGGGGTCTGGGGGGCTGTGCCCCCCAGAAGCTATCGACATTTTAACAACGTAAAAGGTGTTTTTTTTTTTTTTTTACCGAGGCAGCTGCCTCGGTTGCCTCAATGGAAGCTACGCCACTGGTTACGATTGGTATTACTTATCTCAAAATCACAATCATGGGAGACAACTCTTAAAGTTACATATACTAGCATGAAAAGATTTTCTCCCATAAATAGTCGTAAAAACACATTATCTAAATCATATATTTATCATTCTATGGGAAGAGGCTTCTGCATACATGTACAGGGTATTTATCTATCTATGTGGATATGTACATGGACTCAAAAGAGAAGGAAAAGTCTTTGTTGAAGGTCTTAGTCAATGTTTTCAATATGAAGTCTGTTCTCTCTCAAAACTAGACAAAGAATGCTCAATTTTGGCGGTAAAACCCACTGACCAAAACAATAAAAACCAACCAAAAGTAACGTCACAAAACACAACCAATGAAGTTTAAGAACACAACATCTACAGGTAGTTTAGGCTCTCTTCCGAACATCTTTTGTATATTTTGAATTTACTGGGTGGCAGGAATTACAACAATTTCGTCATGTTATATATTTTGTGAATTTACTGCCTTCCAGTAAATTAAACATTTACAGTAAATTCAAAATTTACAACATGAAAAGAAAGTTTTCAGAGTCCAAAACAAGGAATAAGTGAAAACGAAAATCATAAATAGCAAAAGAAAATCCCAGTCATGTGGTGAATCAGTTTTATCAGTTTAATCTCGTAACTCCTATAAGCAATACAAAGTAGAGAGTTGAGCAAACACGGACCCCTGGATATACCAGAGGTTGGATCAGGTGCCCAGAGGGAGTAAGCATCCCTCGCCGACCGGCCACATCCACCGTGAGCCCTACATCCCGATCTGGCAAAATGAGTCATCCGTTGCCAAAATCAGCGTGCCAAGAGCAGTCTAACAATCGGTATGAAATACGTCAGACAGCATTTGACCTAATGATAGGTTGTATTGACGGACTAGATCGTTATAATGACCATGCATTGAATTTACGAAATGCTGATTCTAAAGGAAACTGTTTCAACCCCTGCACCATCAACTTGTTTGTCAAATAATAATGCCCTTTCTCTATGTATTCAGAAGATGCAGCATGCTTTAAGTGTGGAAGATAGGGATGTTTTCTTTGTTCTAAGACAACTGTTTTTCTTTAATATTGACACTTTCAAACAATTAAGTTCTCGGGTAAAATTTTCATAAAAGTCGTTAGAATGAACCTAAACAGTCAAAGGAGGAAATTGGGACCCTTATTTAGAATACAATGAAATGATCCATATATATGTGTCTTCAAAAGAATTTGTAACAATTATACCAGACAATGTCATCCCCATTGTTGTGGTTTTAGAATGTTAGATACATACATTTATCAAAATTCACAGATGTTTTGTAATCTTCATCATAATTGGTGACTTTGTTTCTGGTTTTGTCCACTCCTAGAGTGAGTGTCCCACCACAGAGACAGACGCTGATGCCTGAGACCCCGGACCTTCAACATCTACACAATATTACAATCACAGAGATAGACGCTGATGTCACAGAGACAGACGCTGATGTCACAGAGACAGAGGTTGATGCCCGAGATCCCGGACCTTCAACATCTACACAACATTCCACTGTGGGCGAAAGGGTATAGGCGTGTTGTTAACCAGGTCCTTATCTCATAACATTGGTAAGACTTTCTTAGATATTGTTATTTCGTCAACCGTAGTTCTTGCAGTCCAGAATTCACACGAGGAAATCCTACATTCATTCGAGAAAATTCCACATTATATATAATGTGAATGATATTAACCTCATACAGAACTGATATATTTGAAACATAGATTTATAATCTCCTTTCTCTTTCCCTACAGATCACCCAAGGCAAAGGAAGGCGACATAGAGTGCGCGAGACATTCGAGGAATTCCGATTGGTTTACACAAACATCGCCATGATCCAAATTAAGTTCGAAGCAATCGAAATCTGCAAAAGGCATTATACTTGTCTTGAACACCTTTTTCAACGACGATCTGCGAATAAACGCAGTCACGAAAAAATGCTGTTTTACAGCAAATTACTATCACAAAGTTGAGAGATAAAATCACACACCCAACTTCGTTCTAAGGATTATTACTATAATAGAATGATTGATACAATGATCTGTAAGATTGTATGGAAGATCTTTAATACTGAATCATCTCTATGTAATCAATCAACATTGCAACATTATCTCCATGCCATGTCGGTAACCACACGTCCTTTTTCTCCCAGAAATCTTTTTTCGGGTGAGGGGAATCATTTTGCCACGGTTTTGGTGTGTCATATTGATAATGATCAGAAAAATAACCAAGTCCACCCACAGCAACGTTCAGCAAAACCTGGAACTAGAAGTCATGAAAATATATATACATGAAACATCGAATCTAACAATTTCATACAACGAAGCATTTAAGGATGTGGAAAAAGTTTCCGACAATCTAGAACCGAAAGCTCGACATATGTACTTATTTTTTTGAGGCAATTTTCTTAGCCAGACGACGAGCAGAGAAGAGAAAGTTTCAATTGTCCGACTGAATGCGTACTGAAAATACTTACTGGTTGATCAAATGGCGCATTTTTATTATTTCCCCAGATGTTTGTGCCCGAAAAATGTCCCGAATGCCAGAACCCATCAGACGGTGTGTTGACTCGTAATATTTGGTGATCATCCACGAGACATCTTATCCAACATAAAAAAGGGACAATAAACGACATACACTAAGAAACTGACATCTAATCTTTAATGACTTTCTTATGAATGCAAGGTGAAGACAACGAACAGTGATCAATCTCATAACTCCCACAAGCAATACAAAATAGATAGTTGGGCAAACACGGACCCCTGGACACACCAGAGGTGGGATCAGGTGCCAAGGAGGAGTAAGCATCCCCTGTCAACCGGTCACACCCGCCGTGAGCCCCATATCCCGATCAGGTAAACGGAATTATCCGCAGTCAAAATCAGTGTGCCAAGAACGGCTTAACAATCGGTATGAAACACGTCAGACAGCAATTGACCCAATGCGAGGTTGTATTGACGAACTAAATCGTTATAACGACCATAGAATTTGCGAAATGCTGACTTCAATCGAGACTGTTGAAATCCCTGTACCATCAACTTGTTTGTCAGTAGCTTACCTCGATTTAAAAACTGACTATACCCAGAACAAGCTCTTGCATATCGAATCAGTTGAGATATATAAACACCATATGCAGGTGATAATGGAATATTGCTACATAAATGTGAGAAGTTGACGATGGAGAAGCTGAAATCATCCCGTTTGTCATACAGTTGAGTTGTCAGTTTGCCGTTAATGTCTACTTTCAATAAATATCTAAGTATGAAGCAGAAGTGGACGACTCTGTGGTGTCCTTTATTCCGAGCTCACAGGGATATATCAAATCGACATATGAATGAAAGCTATCATTGTTAATAGACAAAACGTCATCGATATATCTAAAAGTCGACTTGAAGGTCACAGCGAGAGATTTTTTCTTCTCACGTAGAAGTTTTTGAATAAATTCTGCTTCATATCAATATAAAAACAGGTCAGCTAACAAAGGAGCACAATTCGTGCCCATGGAAATTCCAACAGACTGTTGGAAGACCTGATCACCAAAGACCACGAAGATATTGTCAATGAGGAACTCTAGCATATTTTTTATTTCAACTTCAGAGTACTTGTGCGTGGAATCAGAGTGGTGTTTAACAAAGCAAGTTTTTGAATGACTGATCACTAGATATGAATATTTCCGTTTTCCGTTTTTGTTGAAGAAGCAACTGTCTATGATGTCAAAAAGTCTAGTCTTTAATTTATCGTGAGGAATGGTCGTGTATAGTGTTGAAAAGTCATAGGTTTTAATGCTATTGATTTGGGAAAAATTCTGTGATTTCAAGTTTACTAAAAGTTCTTTAGAATTTTTTAGAATCCACATTTGATTAACACCACTTCTGGCATATGTAGTCGCACAGGAAGTTTGAAGTTTCTCTTTCACAGCTGTTAACATTTTCGTGAGGAGCAAAGATAGGGGCTTGGTAGAGCACTTACTGGATCCAGCAATGTATCTTTGTTTGTAAGGGTTTTTATGTAGTTTAGGAATCCAGTATAGGTACGGTAACTCATATTCACTCGACCCATTGACTGGAATATTAAATGTGTCTAAAACTGAAGCATGGTTTTGAAGGATTTCGTCTTTTGAAAGGGCAGTTGGAGTATAAGTATGATTACCAAAAGTGGAATTAATGCCAAGTTCGTTTAAAATACTTTTAGATATATCGATGACGTTTTGTCTATTAACAATGATAGCTTTCATTCATATGTCGATTTGATATATCCCTGTGAGCTCGAAATAAAGGACACCACAGAGTCGTCCACTTCTGCTTCATACTTAGATATTTTATTGAAAGTAGACATTAACGGCAAACTGACAACTCAACTGTATGACAAACGGGATGATTTCAGCTTCTCCATCGTCAACTTCCCACATTTATGTAGCAATATTCCACTATCACCTGCATATGGTGTTTATATATCTCAACTGATTCGATATGCAAGAGCTTGTTCTGCGTATAGTCAGTTTTTAAATCGAGGTAAGCTACTGACAAACAAGTTGATGGTACAGGGATTTCAACAGTCTCGATTGAAGTCAGCATTTCGCAAATTCTATGGTCGTTATAACGATCTAGTTCGTCAATACAACCTCGCATTGGGTCAAATGCTGTCTGACGTGTTTCATACCGATTGTTAAGCCGTTCTTGGCACACTGATTTTGACTGCGGATAATTCCGTTTACCTGATCAGGATATGGGGCTCACGGCGGGTGTGACCGGTCAACAGGGGATGCTTACTCCTCCTAGGCACCTGATCCCACCTCTGGTGTGTCCTGGGGTCCGTGTTTGCCCAACTATCTATTTTGTATTGCTTGTAGGAGCTATGAGATTGATCACTGTTCGTTATCTTCACCTTGTAATAATGAACCTTACAAACAAAGACAATGTTGTTACTAGCTTTGTCAGCTGGAACCAAAACATAGTCCTTATGTAACCTATCTAATTCTTTTATCACTTCTGGTTTACTAAACACAGAAGGATAGATGGTACGTACTTTTGTTTTCATGTGTCTAATGCGGGATTTTAATATCCCTCTTATGCTTTTAACCCATTCTGACAATGTATCAAGTTCTTCTTTTTCATATTTAGCCCATCGTCTGGCATAATCTTCGACAGAACTCATAATAGAGATGAAGTTCTGTCGCCAATTAAAAGACCGAGGTTCTCTGTATTTAGGACCTTTAAGAATAAGTGATTTGAGGTCCTCATTTTCAACTATATCAACATCACCAGTAATGACATGTCCAGCTGGACTATAATTGAAAGAAGATATTAACGGCAAACTAACAACTCAACTTTATGACAAACAGGATGATTTCATCTTCTCCATCGCCAACTTTCCATATTTATGTAGCAATATTCCATTGTCACCTGTATATCGTGTTTATATCTCTCAACTGATTCGATACGCAAGAGCTTGTTCTGCGTATGGTCAGTTTTTAAATCAAAGCAAGCTACTGACAAACAAGTTGATGGTACAGGGGTTTCAACAGTCTCGTTTAAAGTCAGCATTTCGCACATTCTATGGCCGTTATAACGATCTACAATGTAGTTTGTCAATACAACCTATCATTGGGTCAAATGCTGTCTGGCGTGTTTCATACCGATTGTTAGACCGTTCTTAGCATACTGGTTTTGACTACGGATAACTCTGTTTACCTGATTAGGATGTAGGGCTCACGACGGGTGTGACCGGTCGACAGGGGATGCTTACTCCTCCTAGGCACCTGATCCCACCTCTGGTGTGTCCAGGGGTCCGTGTTTGCCCAACTATCTATTTTTTATTGCTTATAGGAGTTATGAGATTGATCACTGTTCGTTATCTTCACCTTTCATTAGCCTCTGTGGCTAATGATCGTCCGAAATTCACTTACAGTATATGTTGTGCAGTCCATTCTAAGGAGTATGTGTGCCAGCTGTGCCAATCACCACTCGTAGAATGCCTGTTACGTAGTTAAAGATGTTCATATCGAGAAATGAAATACAATGAATGCTTGTAAATTAATGCTTGTAAAAACAACCATTGACGAACGTTTATACACACAACCAGTGACAAATGCTTGTACATACAACTGACAAATGCTTGTACACACAATCACTGACAAATGTTTGTCCACATAACTGACAAATGCTTGTACACATAACCACTGACGAACGTTTGTAAAAATAACCACTGACAAATGCTTGTAAAAACAGTCACTTTCAAGCGCTTGTACAGACAACAAACTAATGAACGCTAGTACACACAACCACTGAAGAACGCATGTACACACAACCACTTAAGAACGCATGAACACAACAAACTAATGAACGCATATACACGCAACCACTGAAGAACGCTTGTACGTACAACCACTGACGAACGCATGTACACACAACCACTGACGAACGCATGTACACACAACCACTGACGAACGCATGTACACACAACCACTGAAGAACGCATGTACACGCAACCACTGAAGAACGCATGAACACAACAAACTAATGAACGCATATACACGCAACTACTGAAGAGCGCTTGTACATACAACCACTGACGAACGCATGTACACACAACCACTGACGGACGCATATAAACACAACCACTGAAGAACGCATGTACACAAAACAACTGACGAACGCATGTACACACAACCACTGACGAATGCATGTACACACAACCACTGAAGAACACATGTACGCACAACCACTGACGAACGCTAGTACACACAACCAATGAAGGACGCATGTACACACAACCACTGAAGAACGCATGTACATACAACCACTGAAGGACGCATGTACATACAACCATTGAAGAACGCATGTACACACAACCACTGAAGAACGCGTATACACAACCATTGGAGAACGCATGTACACACACACAACCACTGAAGAATGCATGTACACACAACCACTGAAGAATGCATGTACACACAACCACTGAAGAATGCATGTACATACAACCACTGAAGAACGCATGTACATACAACCACTTAAGAACGCATGAACACAACAAACTAATGAACGCATATACACGCAACCACTGAAGAACGCTTGTACATACAATAACTGTCGAACGCATGTACACACAACCACTAAACGCATGTACAAAAATGTACATACAAGCATGCGCACAAATACCCCTTTATGATTCTTTATCCCTCCAACTTCAATGCAATAGGGATAAGATTAAAAGCATGTCTTTACTTTTCTTTATGAGTGCTCCTGTGAGCATCGTGATTGGCATCTGGACCCCAATGAAGTGTTGAGGCAATCTGAGTTATTCCATGGTTCACTCCATGTGACATAGCTTTGGAATTCCCTGATAAAATAGTTGGTATTATATTATTGTTTGGGGATTAAATTTATACAAAAATATATTGATATGACCTAGTTTATGAATATCGAAATCAAAGATAAGCCAGTTTGATCAGAATTAGACTTGTAAACAGCTTCTCTGCAAATGGAATAAATTGTAGACGAGTGGAATTAATTTTGATTACAATGAATTAATAGAATAAACAAATGAAAAAAAGGTGTATCATATCATATAATGTCCTACCTCTTGCTTCCATGACGTCAATTTCTCCAGATCGAGGCCAATTACCATAAACACTGTCACGTGGCATCAACCAAATAGCTGTTGAATGATAGTAAAGAAGACACAGTAACGTAGAAAATAAAAATGCGCTCATTCAATGATATCTGCTTTCCATGTAATGATATCCGAAGGAAAATAAAGGAAGAAAACCTACCTGGCCACAGCCAGTCTCCTTTTGGAAGTCTTGCACGCACATTAATACGTCCATACTTAATTGCAGCATTGGTGTAAATTTTTCCTGACATAATTGGAGGTAGAATCTCTTGTCCGTATGCAGACTTATGACACCCCGAGTTCCAAGACCTCGTGCACGTCCCCCATAAAGCTTATTAATTAATTCAACTAATTTATATGTATAACCAAGCCGCATTACACCGGACTTTAAGATAACAAGTCTCCGACAGGCACGTAGAATCAGGAGTGGGTGGGTGTTTGTTTTTTTGTCCCGATGAGTGGGGGCGGGTGGGTGCCCCCTTTCCGTTTATCAACGTTCATTTTGTGTTATTTTTACATTAAAAGATAATCATAATCACACGGAAAGAAAGATATATTGATAACTACCATCGACTATTTTATAGTAGTATTACCTTGGTAAATGGTAATAATGTATGAAGAAATGAAGGACGAAGAAGTTTGGGCCAATTTTTTTCAGGTAAGTGTAAGATTTTTTTGGCTTGTTAAGAATTTTAGTCACGTTAGTCGCCCCCCCCCCCCCCTTTTCACTTAAAAAAAAAACACGCTACGTGCCTGTTTCAATTATGAAAATTGAAAATATAAGATAAACTATAACTTGAAGCTGAATATAAAACGTATACTTAAACTTGGTATTTCATCTTACATTTAACATCCATTTGTCCATTGTACAACGTGGAGCCATCAAAAGTCGGGTGATCGATTGTTAACGTCTAGTTCAGAATGATACAAAAGAAGTTTTCATTAATATCTCTATCAATTTCCTTCCGGTCATTTGTTGAGGGCATTGTAAAGCATATTATCGTTAAATGAAAACATTGCATTCTCTCATCTTTATTTGCATTAAAGGACAAGGCATTAGAAGGAACCCCTGCGGCGTCCTTACTTTCACTTAAATTCAAAACTATACCCGAAACTGTGACACTTAGTAAAAAACTGTTTGAAGACTTTGTAAAAATATGCAATCACGACCATGAATGTAAGTGGCGAAAACCACAAGATTGCCAAAAATTTGAACAATTGTTTGGTTTCAAAGAAAATGGCACGTTTAGACTCAGTGCGGGGCCAAATCCTGCATCTTGCTTTGGAGGACATGGAACACACGTTTATCTCTCTACCAATTCTATACCAAAGTTGCAGCTGATACAAGTGTATTACATACTCGTATATGGATTTGGTCAACAATTAGGAAATTCGGAATTTTCATCAAATTCGCGACCTTTCTGTGAATTTGGAATATGTCATATGTTAAAAGTAATCCTTGTTTTGAAACAGACATTATCTTGGCTACTGAATAATGATATACATATATGTCTGTGGTGTCTCTCAAAATGGGGGTCATACATGGCCCTTATATTATCTTATCATTTGAAATGTCGAATTATATGTAGAGTGAATATACGAAGTAACTTACTGGTTTGATGTATAGATACCCATGAGCAGTGTACAAATTTCGATGTTCTGGTGTGTAAACTTGAAATTCGCCGTTCTGAATGCAAAAAATGAAATAACCTAATACAATATTAATAAGTGAATAACTGGATTATACGATGTGCGTAGCGATCACAACAATTTCCCTAGATATTTATCATCGATTACGTTTATATGTGAACACTATATAATATACAATTAAAACATACCCCACCTCCCGTGGCGTCAACTTCTATCTTATAATGACTGTGATCGAAACGGTTAAAATCATCTCGAAACACTGTGACCCTTCTTATACTTCGTGATGGTTCTACTGCATTACCAGGGGTTAAAATAACTGAAGATAGAATACATGGTACTTTTCAACATTCCTCCGAGATCAATGATTATGATTGCATTTATGTAATAAATTGATCTCTTTTTTATTTATTCACGAGAACCTTATTTTCGCAGTATTCATCGAGGATGCATCGACACCAAAGAAAAAAAATCTGTATTGATTGACAAATTCAACTGCTAGATTTAATGAATCCGATGAGAAAAGTTCGCATAAATATATTCTCGCAAAATTTAAGTGATTTACGGAATGAGAAATTTATATTTCAAAAGATTTACGAATACCGTAGGCTTACCTTTATCTCTTTCTAGACAATAAAAAGCTGAACTCACGCGTCATTATTTAGTAACACTTTTGATATTTAAACTCAGTTCTATGCACACCCATGGACAGTGTATATTTCAGATCATCTCACTGTATGCATTCTTATGAAATTCACAACCTTGTTTCCAATTGGACTTTATTGCAATCCCATGCTCCCACACCGTGATTTGGTATTGTAGGGTTCCTCCTGTTTTGATGTTGGTATTTCTGTCCACATACCCCCAAGCCTTGAGCTCTACAAATGACAATCAGTCAACATGTATATTTCATGTTCAACCTTTTCAAAAGTAACACCATACCTGCAAATTAAAAAGTCAATCCATCGTAGCTTGGATTAAATTTCCCATAGTTTCTTAACGTACTTAACTTTCATAACTTATATTTTACTAGATCGGTGTAACCAGCTACTGGTAACTGGCTACTTAAAAAGAGAAAACTTGGCTATTAGTAGCCAGCTACTTCAACCAGGAAAATTTAGCTACTAGTAGCCAGTTACTAATGAATAATATGTAATTGGAAAATACATTTTCTTGTACATATAATTGCATGATTTATGATAAAAATATACCGTGCTTCTTTTCAAGATCATAAACTTCACTGATAGTCTCCCCTTTAATGGCTACCAACACTCGAGAAACATCCTCGCTTCCTGAAGGAAAATCAAGTTTTCTTCGTACAATGATAGGCTTTGCTCACATTAGAAAATATACAAAAAGTTTAACATTCACCTGATTGTTCAGTTCAGAATGAGATATAAAATATCTAGCTTTTGTATGGAAAAAAAACCCCACAACAACATTTGATTCTTTACAGGACTTTTCCACGTTGAGTCAATTCACAATACAGGTGTTTTTATCGTGTCAATGGGAAAACTTTCCTCACTAGAAATTGCACTAAATTATGATTACTGTGTGAATAGAAACGGGTCTGTGTCTTTATGATGAAAAGTAGCTACACATCACTATAATGTACAGCAAGCGTACTTTAAGGTAGCTCCGTCCTCGTGACTTATCAATATCAATGGTTAAAAGTGGGAAAACTGTATTAATTTCCACTCCATGTAGGTTAATTTAATTAATAACTGAAGAAAATGTATATGTTGTCACCCTTTTAAAGATGTCAGATATACAAGTATATGTCAACATCAGAAAATCACACATTTTCGTTAAACAGAATAATAGAAATAGATAAAAAGTTGTTGAATTGACAAAATTTAAATGTCAGCAGAAAAATCAAAGGGTCTTATAAATGTACACATTAAATTCACGATAATATGTATTAGTAATTAGTTTAAAACAGTTTAAAGTTGAGATTTGAATAATATCTCTTTTTAGAGAATTCAAAAATTCAGAAACTCAAGGATTTAATGAAAAATAAGGATATAAAAAGTTAAAAGCCTAACGTCATCTATTTGTATGTAAGAGTTATGTATTTTGCATAGAAAGATCTGTATCTATGATGTAACTCAATTTTTTATACGCAAGTAACTTATTTTGGTGAGTGTATACTTATTTATGCAAGTGTGTACTTATTTATGGTGGGCAGTAGGCATGTAGCAGAGAAAAATCCAGCATAGGAGTTATTGCCCTTGACAACATTCTTTTTTAAAATCATAAATAATTGATTATTTATGGAAAATATAAACTTTCTCGGTTTTAATAGTTTATCTTTTATCTTTTTTCTTCTTTTTTTTATCTGGTGAATAAAATTCATAAGAAAGATATGTTTCTATTATGCACAAAGTTTAATTTATAAAGATTTTTGCAAAAACCTATTGCATCAGAAGAGGATCGATCTACCTTAAATCATCTTTTCTTCAAATATCGCTTTGACTGAAAGCAAAGTAAAAACAAGCCCTTTCAACAAGGAGCGGATGTGATTGATCGAGAGACTTGGACATTTGACATTTATTTTTATTACCTTGGAACTTTATAGTAAGATCCGATTCACTTCTCATGAAAATCTCAAAAGAATCATCTTTTGCACCCGCGGCCACAATTAGTATGGCCACCACAGTAAAAACACCGATTGTTCCAGTCATTCTAGGCTTATCAACAATGTTGGCAATGGAGTGTTATTCAATAGATTTAGAATTCTGGGGGTCACAGAACGAGTGCTAGACCTGATAACTGCAGAGTGAGGAAAATTGGTTGTGTCTATATATTACGAACCTGAGGTATATATGAATATTTATGAGATACGTCTAACAGTTTCAAGAAATCCGATGCATTATCTTATTCCTGGAATTTATTTCTTCTCGCCATACACCAAACCCCATATAAAATCTCCGGATGCATAACCCGGACCCACTTTATCCAAGATTGAGTAGAAGTAGAAGTGTCTATAAGTGTTGCATGATTGCCTAAAATCAAGATTGAAATTATCTAGAATTGGAAGAAATATTATAGAAGTTTGAATTAATTGTCGCGATGAAAAATCATAGCATAAGATCGAGAAAAAACTGAGGAAATTACCATGGTAGCGATGTGTTCGAAATAATGCAACGGGACTCGATATAATTTTTGTCGTTTTTTTATTAGCACTTGGAATGACCTTTTAAATATTGGCGGACATTTGTCTAATATTGATATAGTTAATTAGTGAAGGATCAAAGGTTAGTATTGAATGAATTACATGTAATACTCTTTTCCCTATAATAACTCTTCCTTGTCTCCATTGTCAGTACGATGAAAAAGACTATTAAATCGTGGTTTTGGTATAAACTTTGGCATTCACAGAGAGGTATGACTTGGTCCACCACTCTTTCTGACTGTGGTCGTTCTGCATTTATCCGAACATATACAGAGATTAATGATTGTTTTGGTTATTTCATATATTACAATTGCGGATACAGGAGCCTGTGTAAACATAGTATAAATAAAACCGATTTTCCATACAATTATATACTATTACTTCACCTTTAAAAAGTAAACTAGATGACACTAAGACCCGCACGCGATATACTCTATACATTTATATTCTTGCTGCATGTGTCAAAATGCATTCAGTATTCTGTTGGGCAAGTGTCCTGTGGTCATCCAAAATCCTATTTCATAATTGTTGAAATATATTAAAAACAATTGAGGTGATGACCCCTAAACCATATAATATTCCTGCTGCATATATCAAAATGTATTGAGTATTCTGATGGCCCTAGGTCCACTCATTTTTGTATTGTTCAAATATTTTTTAAATGGTTGAGATTCCAACCCTTTAAGCAAATATATTATTGTTACACACGGCACAATGCTTTAAACACAAGGTTTTTGTTCGTCGTTTTCCCACCCCATTTGTACCCCAAGGTGAAAATAAAAATTCTGAAACCTTATTGTACATCTATAGGACACAACCAATTACATTCCAAAAAATGATTTGGCTACTGCATAAAATGTAAGAGTTCTGGGAACTAGGGTTTTTGTTGTTGAAAGAACATCGTTTGAAATTTTCAAAAATATATTGCACATCTACACGACACCAGCAATAATCTGCCAAAATATTATTTGACAACTATGTAAAATGTAAGAGGAGTTCTAGGAACAAGTATTTTGTAGAAAACTGTCGTGTTTACCCCTTTTTGCCCTAGCGTTAAATTGAAAGTTTCCAAACCTTACTGCAACTCTACAGGAGATCACCTATCATTCCAAAAAAGATTGATTGGTTGCTGCTTAAAATAAGAGAAGTTTGACAGACGGACGGACGGACCAGGGTAACGATACACCCAACTTTCTTTAGAAAATGAGGGTATAATTGAGATGAAAATTGACTTGGTGAATCTGTTGATGTGGTAAAGCGATTGTCTTCAGCCGATATACATGGAAATCCTAAAAAAAAACAACCTAGTGAGTTTGAAGCCGTTTTATTGCAAATTGGTACATGTACCATATTACATGAAGGCTATATTAGTAAACCAGAAGTGATCAAATAATTAGAGAGATTGTCTGAGGAATGCAGTTTGGGTCCAGCTCACAAAGCTTATAACGACGTTGTCTTTGTTTGCAAGGCTCATTATTACAACTGTATTTTAACAAACTTGGCATTAATTCCATATTTCGTAATCGTACTTATACTACAACTGCCTTTTTCAAAAATGAAATTCTTCAAAATCTATCTTCAGTTTTAGACACATTTCTTATCCCAGTCATTGGGATGAATGAATACGAGTTACCGTACCTATAGCGGATTCCTAAACTTCACAAAAACCCTTACAATCAAAGATACATTGCAGGACCCAGTAAATGTTCCACCAAGCCCCAATATTTGCTCCTCACGAAACTTTTAACAACTGTGAAGGAGAAACTTCAAACGTACTGTGCCACAACATATGCAAGAAGTGGTGTCAATCAAATGTTTATTCTAAAAATTCTGAAGATTTTCTGATTTCTGAAGAAATCATAAAACTTTTCTCAAATCAACATCAAAACGAATGACTTTTCAACACTTTACACAACCATTCCTCACAATAAATTAAATACTAGACTTTTTAACATCATAGACAGTTGCTCCTTTAACAAAAATGAAAAAAAGGAAATATTCATATCTAATGATCAGTCATCCAAACATTACATTGTTAAACAACACTATTATTCCACACACAAGTACCCGGAAGCTGAAATAAAAATATGCAGGAGTTACTCATTGACAAAATCTTAGTAGTCTTTGGTGATCAGGTCTTCTAACACTATGTTGGAATTCCCATGGGCTTGATTTGTGCTCCTTTGTTAGCTGACCTGTTTCTATTTTCATATGAAGCAGAATTTATTCAAAAGCTTCTACATGAAAAAGGGAAATCTCTCGCTGTGGCCTTCTCTTCAACTTGACATTTAGATATGTCGACATTTTATCTATTAACAAAAATCATTTTCATTTTATATGCCAATTCGATATATCCATCTCTCAACTGATTCGATACACAATAGCTTGTTCTGCGTATAGTCAGTTTTTAAATCGAGGCAAGCTAATGAAAAGCAAGTTGATGGTACAGGGGTTTCAACAGTCTCGATTGAAGTACGCATTTCGCAAATGTTAGGCCGTTCATGGCAGACTGATTTTGACTACGGATAACTCCGTTTACCTAATTAGGATATAGGGCTCATGGCGGGTGTGACTGGTCGACAGGGGATGCTTACTCCTCCTAGGCACCTGATCCCACCTCTGGTGTGTCCAGGGGTCTGTGTTTGCCCAACTGTCTATTTTGTATTGCTTATAGGAGTTATGAGATTGATCACTGTTCGTTATCTTAACCTTTCATCTATGGGGACTCGAAATAAAAGACACAACAGAGTCCTCTACAACTCTCTTTGAACACAGATATTTTATTGAAAATAACTATTAACGGCAAACTATCAGCTTTACGACAATCGGGATGACTTCAGCTTATCCATCGTCAACTCCCATATTTATGTAGCAATATTCCAGTATCACCTGCATATGGTGTTTATATCTCTCAAATGTTTCGATACACAAGAGCTCGTTCTGCGTATGAGCAGTTTTTAAATCGAGACAGGATACTGACAAACACGTTGATGTTACAGGGGTTTCTACAGTCTCATTTAAAGTCAGTATTTTGCACATTCTATGGCCGTTATAACAATCTAGTTTGCCAATACAACCTTTCATTGGGTCAAATGCTGTCTGGCGTGTTTAATCCCGATAGATAAGCCGTTCTTAGCAATCTGATTTTGACTACCGATTACTCCGTTTAACTGAACAAGATATAGTGCTCACGGCGGATGTGACCGGTCGACAGGGGATGCTCACTACTCTTTGGCACCTGGCCCCATCTCCAGTATGTTTACAGAGGTCCATGTTTGTCAAACTTTCCTTTTGTATTGCTTATAGGAGTCGTGAGATTGATCACTGTTCTTTATCTTCAATTTTCATAGAAACAATTTTTCAACCACGTGCTTGTACAGAGATTTTAAAAGTGTTACAAAATAGGATTTTTCAAATAAGACCTGTATACATCAGATGGTGGATAGAATGGAACGAATTTTAAGGCATATCCTGCGTAAAACTTTTGCCGAGACACTGATGTAAAGTTCTATCATAAAACAGAATAGACCACAATATCGAACTGGGATATATAGAGAATATAGAAATGAAATTGGGATTGGTTTTTTTTTAAATCAGTAACACTGAATTCAACGATAGAAAGATAACAATTGCAATGTACACCTTGCTTGCCAATCGTGGTCATGGCGGGGTGTAAATGAACAATACGTTTACGATTTGCAAAGACGGATCTGAAAAATGTTCAAAGGAAGGGTAGCTAACCAAGATGATACTTTTAACGTCCCCAAAAAGGAGGATAACGTAACCCGTATTTGCACAGAGTGAGAATCTTTAAAGTTAGTTCAACCAAAGAGGTGTACATGTATATACCTTGTCATCTCCCTCCGCTGGTTTGGGATAGCCTGCCTTACAGTCAATGCGGTTCATCCTCACTGAATTATTAGGATTTTATTTCAATTAAATTGATGAATTTTCAATATATACCTGTAATCTCCAACAATAAAATTGGACCGCTAGTGCTCAATAAATTACAATCAAGGAAATGACAAGGCAAGAACAATGTCATATGAATGGATCAGTCATCATGTCCACCCTTGCTAAAATACATTATTGTTTATAGTTTTTGTAATGAGTGCAGGCCCCTGTGGTATGGCTTGTTTCTTAGATGGGGTGCTGGACGGTTGGCACGGTAAGGTATTGTTCGTTTTTAAGGTAAAGCTGCACGTTTCAGTATCTGTAAGAACTGTAGGATTCCATCTAAACCAATATATAGAAATCGATTTAAATAAAAAGCTTTTGTCTCGAACACAAAAATATATTGATAATTTACTTTGACTCCTTAAGAAATGTGGTTTCGAGATATCCTCTTTATCAAATTGAAATCGTACTTCTTTTTAATTGCAATTTAAGTTGTGGATAGTATGCTTTAATAACCATGGAAATAAAAAAATGGCGACAGATATGGAAATCGGTAAAGGATATTCAGGGTATTCTCAGACATGCCCAGTGCCATATAGAGGTGTGTTTGAGATGCATGATGAATGATTTTGAATGGTAAATAGAAAGCAAACTGCATCTCGCTTATTTTGTTCTATCTTTAACATGACTGAAATAGAAATATCCACCAGTTGATGATATTCCGATACTTCAGTGCATGCTATATTTAATACTGTATCATTTCGACATAATCAACCAGAAGGGCTATGTTGTCGCCGTGCCATGTCGGCAGCCATACACTCTTCTTCTCCCAGAAGTCCCTCATCGGATGTGGAGAATTGTTCCTCCATGGTTTTGGTGTATCATATTGTAAGTTGTCGGAAAAATACTTATTTCCTCCAACAGCCACGTTCAACAGAAGTTGGAACTGCGAATCAAGTTTCAAATGTATATTAATATGACCAACCATATTTTATTTCACAATGTCAAATACTTCTCAATTTCATACCATGCTTTGGACTTATCGAAGTAATCTCAAACTTAAGTTTGAGTTTTATTTGAGCTATCAAAATTTGAGTAAAAATCTCAATAGTTAAGCCCAAGTTTCGACTGAAGTTTTTCTTCAACAAATTCAGGCCTAGATTTCTCGAAAGAAAATAAAAGAAAACTCAAACTTAAGTTTGAGTTTTTTTTTTTTTTTTTTTTTTTTTAGAGAAATCCAAACCAGGTCAGATCACGTACAAGTTACGGTGCAAATGCGATTTCGTCCCTTAATCAATGAAATCATGTTGAAGAAAACTTACCGGTTGGTCAAATGGCGCATTCAGAGAATCCCCCCAGATGTTGGTGCCGTTGAAATGTCCAAACTTCCAGAAACCTTCGGAAGGCGTGTTAACTTGGAGTATCACTTGGTCATCAACCAAGCAACTATTTAAGAAATTAATTTCATCACAAGAATACTCTATGTAAACAATACAATGTGTATTCCATCTTTACGATTAAAACTATTCCGGTTTGTTTCATGTATGACTACTTCTCTAATTGAATGAAAGTCTAGTGTTTTCAGAACAACATAAGGGATATTTGGAAAACAGTCACCATGAAGATCATGAAAAAGTCTTTGGTAGGTAGCGGCAAAGAATATTTGAATTCAATGGACATAAAAAAACAAATGTTGGTTTGTATAATTTTTCACAGACAACTTTATGAAAATATTATATACTTTTTTCAAAGAGTTTATTTACATATACAGTCTACTCCGGATATAATGAAATTCAGGGGACCGAATTACAATATAACAGATAGTTCAATATAACCGACTTCAATATAAGTTAAGTGTACTGTACAAGCTTACTTTTGTAACAAAGTAAAGTATGTGCCTATGCTGGAGATTGAACCCGGGCACCTCTGGCACAATAGGCCAATGTTCAACCGATTAAACTAAAGGGATTCAACCGCTAGCCATAGGTAGTTGGAAAACTGTATATCAAACAGTACCAAATTCAGAGAGAGCCAGAGATTACCAGGGTTTCAATGTGGAAAACAAATGTAACAATGTAACAGAGTCAAGTATATGTCTCAGTTGAGGATCGAAGCCAGGACCTCTGACACAATAGTGCAGTGTGCCAGTCAAGTCCTGAGTTCCATCCTCAGCAGATAGATAGATTTATTCAGGTTAAAAATCAATGTATGACACAAAGTGATATGAATAGCATATTAAATGACAAGAACAATGAAATATAAATACATGTATCCAATTCTAGTTTCATCTTAAGATATTGTGCATTTTAAATAAGATTAGAAGTTTGAAATTAAATAAACAAGTAGGGGTTATCACAGTATCGTTTCATTGATTTGCACCTAAAGATAAACCATGAAAGCTCAATTGCTGATTTTCAATGGGGTCAAAGGTATATACTTGTCTCTCTCTACATACTGATATAAGGCTCACGGCGGGTGTGACCGGTCGACAGTCATTGCTCCTAGACACCTGATCCCACCTCTGTTGTGTCCAGAGGTCCGTGTTTGCCCAACTCTCTATTTTGTATTGCTTATAGGAGTTATGAGATTGATCACTGTTCGTTATCTTCACCTTTCATTGCAAACAAAAGAGGTGTGACACAGGGACACATGAACATATCAGCCGTTACATACATCAGATGCTGCTCCGTCCACTCCAGAGAGTACGTATGCCATCTATGCCAATCACCATGGGTGGACTGTCTATAAGTTAGGAATAAGAAAATAGAACATGTTCACCCCGTGCAGAATTAAAGCAATTTAACTCGTATTTCAGCAATTCAAATAACAGCTTACAAAGTGCTTGGTCATTTTATATTGCTGTACATATATTTTCCATGAACGATACTCATGTATGCTATAATGGAGTTGATGGATAAAAACCATTTTCGTCTATATGTTGATGCGCATTTCGACAAATAATGTCTCTTCAGTGATGCTCAACCGAAATCTTTGAAATCCGAAATAACTATGAAGTTTTAGATCTAAATATAGCCAAAAACAGCGTGCCAAACAAGTCATACATTAAGGTGGTTATGCGTTAGTGCTGTACAGGAAATAGTGGAGCAGGGACAGTGTCAAAAGCGCTAAAATAATATTTCCGTTATTAAAAGCAAGTTCACAGTAGTAAATTTTAAGATCATGATGAAATACTAGAATCAATATGATAACTTACAAGGTTTTATGAGTAAGTCTTCCTGCACTATGACGAGGGTCAGGCCCCCAGTTCAATGTAGAAGCAATTTGCGTAATTCCATGATTAACTCCGTTTGGCGACACCATTTTAACATTACCTAAAGATATGGAAAATTATTTTTTACAGACATATGGTGTAGGGAAATTTGCATTCTTTCATTCTGATTATTTCCCCTATATGTTGCTCAAACATATGAAAATATATCAGAGTTGTGCTGCTTTAATTAGTTTAATGTTAACCAAACCTCTTGCCTCCATGACGTCAATTTCTCCAGAACGAGGCCAGTTTCCATACACACTCTTAGAAGGCATGAGCCAAATAGCTGGGGGAAAAGATAACACAATTTATTAGTCCTTTTGGGGTGCTTAGTGTTCCGCTATCTTTACACCAATCAACTATCCAGATTAATTTGTCGCACTGATAGCGTACTATAGGTATTGCTATGGATTTCGCTGTGTGGTTTACAAGTGATAGAATATATCTGAAGTTCGTATTTTTGTCGTGATTTACCGATATTTACAAGAGTTATGATCCTTTGCATACCATTCATATTACGAAATGACGATACTTCCAGATTACAGGCTAGAATTCTCACTATTTCCCGATAAAATATAAAATCTATCCAGTGAAATGATCATAAAATCCTTTTAAATTGTTTACCCGGCCACAGCCAGTCTCCCCTGGGTATTCTTGCTCGAACATTGACACGGCCATACTTAATGGCAGCGTTGGTGTAGATTTTGCCTGACATGATGGGAGGCAGAATTTCTTGTCCGTCTCCGTAAGCTGATTTGAGACATCCATGATGTATCGATCGAGTACAAACACCCCACAATGCTAAAAAAAAATAACAGGACAGTTACACAACACCCCAACACTAAAAAAAAAACATGACAGTTACATAATTGCATTCATGACCTTGGTTGCATATACATGTATATACTAGTGTATTGTACAAGTATAAAACTTGATATATAGAAGACGCATACTATTTTAAAACTTTTAAACGCCAGCACTTGACATATTTGGTACAGAGCTTCAAATAAGTAAACTATAGATTGTTGGACTACTGCAGATTCCTTATTTTACGCGAGTACTTTAAAATATGGCGAAATGTCTCGTACATTTCAAATCGCGTAAACATGAATTCGCATGTCGTCTGTTAATCAAGAGTTCTTGCATGTACATATATCATTGGGTCAAATGCTGTCAGACGTGTTAGGCCGTTCTTAGCACACCGATTTTGACTACGGATAACCATGTTTTTCTGATCAAGATATATGGCTCATGGCGGGTGTGACCGGTCGACAGGTTGATGCTTACTCCTACAAGGCACCTGATCCCATCCCTGAAGTGTCCAGGGGTCCATGTATGCCAAACTCTCTATTTTGTATTGCTTATGGAGGTATGAGATTGATCAGTGTTCGTTCGCTTCACCTTTCATGTAATTTAGCAACAGAAAATTAAAAGCGAGTAATTCTATTTCGCGAGTGATGCCCCTCGCGAAATTACGCGATAATAAATTCCTCGCCCATATCTAGGAATCTCCAGTATTTCGAAGTCTTGGACTGTAGTAATAAAACACATGGACTTGCACTACTTACCCTTGACATCCATTTGACCGTTGTACAAATCAGACGCAGTAAAGGAAGCGTGATCTACCGTGAATGTCTAAACAAGAAACATTAAAAGCATTCAATATGTACTACCGGATATATCAAGCACAATGAAGAACAAAACGGAATTTTATACTTAACCGTGAATGTCTAAACAAGAAACATTAAAAGTATTCAATATGTACAACCGGATATATTGAGCACAATGCAGAACAAAACAGAATTTTATACTTACGCTCTCTTTCGATCTAATGTCCTTATTATTGCTAGTTTTAACATCCACGCACTAGCCTTTTATTCTTCTTTGCATTTAACTGTTAGTATTTTGCTAAACAATTTTCTGTCTTTGTTCGTTTTTTTTTTTATTCTTCACATTTTTATTTGTTGATCTCAACTTTTTGATAAGCCCGTTATTTTCAATGAGTAGATTTAAGCTTTAATTCAGATTTGAAATTTCATTTCGATATAAAGGAAAATATAGAAAATAGTTTGAAACCTAACTACACATGTGTAAGAATGACTATCTTTTTAAGGTAAATAGATTGATTGATGTTTGCTATTAATAGCATTAAAGAAAATAGTATTTGAATGTTTTACACATATGCTCTACTTATACCAAGTATGACTTCGCTCTGTAGTGAGGGCCTCTACTTTGGGGATCATGAAAATTACAATTTAATAGAGGCCTTCTTGGCCTATATCACAATGCATTTAGTAATCTACTGTTGTAGAGAAGAAGAGTTTGCAAAATTGGTCAAAGTTTTGCAGCTTTTGTCCCGTCCCTAAGGTCCCAGGGGTGCAGGAGTCTTGAAATTTACAATTTATGTCACCCTTGTTCCAAAGATGCCTCATACCAAATTTGAAATGGATTGGAATGATAGTTATCAAAAAGATAGATTTTAAAGTTGGAAGTGTGGGAAGTGGTTTACTCGTAACATCACACAACACACAAAACGAGTCTTCAAATATCAGAAACTACAATAATTGGCGGGTTTTGATTTATCAAAATTTCAAAATACATCAAAACTTGCCATTGAATGCAACATTTGTCGCTATTAAATGTCGCTATTCTAGTGTGCTCAATCAATCACATTGCGTGTTACATCTAAAATTAGACTATTTACATATCATTTCGTTAATACATATGTATACTGATAAAGTACGTCACAAAATATGTACTTTAGACGTCACTATGGACTGCTTTGTTGTCCTAGATCCCAGTACATTAGCCAATCAAAATACTTGTAAATAGATGTAATGTAGTGAACATGTACGTAGATCTCTACACTTACCGGTTTTATATACAGGTGGCCATTTTTAACATAGATATTCGCTGCTTCTGGTGTATATGCTTGGAATTCACCATTCTAAGAATTGATGAATTGTTTAGCTATCAACATTCGACAATGAAAGCTCTGAAAAATTATCATCATCAGGACCAACAGTCGATGAAAGTCAAAAATACCATTTATCTTTTAGACACAGCAACCAATGAATGTTAACAAAACATCTTTAGAACTAGTAATAGATGAAAGTTAGCAAAGCTCACTCTTCTGCTAGACAGCAATTCAGTAATGGATGAAAGTTAACAAAGACTGTTGATCTTTAGGACCAGCAATTGTTTATAGTTAACAATGATAACAGCTGACAAAAGTCCACTGAACTTTAAGAGATCAATCAAAAAAACTTAACGAGGTTATCAAGAATTGTTCTTGTCCATCATTTGATCCGCCCATGCTTACCCCGCCACCAGTTGCATCGACTTCTATCTTGTAGTGACTCCTATCAAAAGTATTGAAGTCGTCACGAAATACAGTGACCTTCCGTATACTTCTTAACGGGGCGACGGTGTTCTCAGGGAGCAGGGTCACTGAAGGAGACAAAGCAGAAATTCACAATACAGTAATTATCTGTCATTTCAAATATATGATAATCTCAAGAAAACATTAACCTGGTTTCCAGTTCAGTTTTTTGACAGTATTCTTTCTCCCGATGATGGTTTTGTAAGAAATGACGTCTCCAACTTTGACGTTTGCGTCAGTGTCCACAAACTCCCAGGTGTCATCATCTACAATACCATATTTATCACTATGATTGTTAGCTTTTGGGACTTGCATAACACAACGCTTATACATTTTACGGTTTCTTTTACAAGCTATAGACTTCTGGACATATTTTTTGGCCTCAATATCATCTGAAAAGTATTTATGCATTTGCTTTGTATTGAAAAATTACAAATAAAGCTCTGTGTCTCAATGATTTTCGTCGTTTCCATTTCAGTTATACATTTCTACATATGACAATGTAAACTATATAAATCTGGGACAAGTTCTTAATGAGACAAATTATATCATTCATAAGAAATAGAGCAGATTTTGAGTGACAATTTTCATACATATTGCGAAATAAGTAATTAGATTAATTCGATATTTACGAGTACCGGTATACAGTTGTTATGGAAAAAATACTGAACCTTTTTTGGTATCCAAATTGTATAGCCTGTCTTTCTTTCCCGCCTGTTTTATGTAAACGCTGACAAAGGAAACGTCCTCGTGACCTAGGAGAAGAAATGTGTATAACAGCAAAGCTATGGCTAAGATTAAAAGTACATCTATATTTCAGGAAGGCATCATACGTGTGCTTGACCGAGGTCAACCATTACCTGACCAGGTCAATATAGCCAAGGGTAGACCTCATCAAAAGTCCATGACTGCTTTATTAAATGATCAAGAATTTTACATCAATTTTCACATATTTTCACAAATCATTTCAATAAATGAATAGAAACATATGCATTATAAAAATATTTCAACGGTCTAAACCTAGAAACTGTAACAGTAATAAAATGTATTAATTTCTCTCTCATCATTAAAACTTATCCGAACCTCCCATCTGCCATTTTATTTGATTACAAGCCACGCCGATTTAACAATACATGCTTTAAAACGGCCACATTGATTGGTCAATAAAAATGTTAGCAAACCTATAGTTGGTCAGGAGGGAAATTCCGAATAAACTCACTTTGAGATCGTCGGGACAAATCCGAGAGCAAAATTCCTAATCATTTAATGAACCTTTATACCATAACCTCATAGTTCATGCAAGTATCTGGAACACTTAGCCACACCCTTAGATTGTAGGTTACAGTTCATACAGCTATCAAGTATTGCGATTAATTGAATCTTCACAGTTCATTACGGTGTGAAATTTACCTATAATCTTGATGTCGCACCTTAACTTATACAATACTTAGTATATATAGGTCTTCTTACAAATCACACTGATTGCAGACATACCTGTAAATCTGATCTTAAGTTGAGATTCTTTTACAATCGAAACATCTGTGTTACTGAATTGGTAACATGTGACGTTGACAACATAGATTGCCAAAATTATACAGCAAACTTCCCTCATGGTGGACGACACTCAACTCTCACCAGACTACATTGATTATAGAAATCTTTATCTTTTCTGGGACTAATCTATTCAGAAAGAGTTGAATATAAGGTTTCGTCTGGGTCAAGAGTGAGTCCCGAAAAGTGAACCTTGACTGTCTATATTGTAACCGATTTGTTGCTCACTTCGCAATCACATATTCTGCCATAAAATGGCTGAAATATTGCCAAAACAGCGTAAAACCGTAATCAGTCAATCGCAATCACATGTGGGCTATGGATACGACAAATAGAGGACAGGGAACGCAACAGATACTGAAGGTTTTGGAAAATGCGCAATAAATTTACAGAGGAATGAATCATTAATCCTGATTAATAATTTTTTTGTACAAAACTAAAAATATGCCGGTCAAAGAATAAACTTGCCCGTTGTTCAAGTGTGGCCTTGGTATGAGACTGGTTGCCTTCCTTGGGTATATTTTTCAATGGCATCTGATTTTCGAGGATTAAAATTCGATAGTACCTGTTTCAAATGCCACAAGGTTATTTTTAAAATGTCTTATGTTCTCTTCTTTCATACATCCTCGATGGTCTTTATATTTCATAGCAACAAAGGAGAATGAATTAGACTCATACAAACAGAATGGTGTGTCCATTGGCAGAGGGAGAAAGTGTCAAATGATTAAGATATAAAATGTTTTGAAAATTACAATATTTAGACTGTGTTTATTATTGCAGTACGTTATCTGACGTCCAAAACATTACTTTGTTAAACAACACTCTTGATTCTACGTACAGGTACTCTGAACTCGATATTGAAAAGACACTGGAATTCCTCACTGACAATATTTACGTAGTTTTTGGTGACCAGGTTTTCCAACAATCTGACGGAATTCCCATCGGCACAAATTGTACTCCGTTTTTAGTTGACCTGTTTTTGTATTCTTATGATGCAGGATTTATACATAAGCTTCTCCATGAGAAGAAAAGATATCTTGCTGTGGCCTCCAACTCGACATATAGATGTACCTAATGGATTCAATATAAATTTTCATTCATATCTCATTGAATATAGGTGTCAACGGCAAACTAACAACACCACTTTATCACAAAGGAGATGACTTCAGCTTCTCCATCATTCTCTTTTCGTACTTGTATAGAAATATCTCGATACACGAGAGCATGTTCAATTTGGTCATGGTCAATTTTTTACTCGAGGCAGACTACTGAGAAATAAGTTGATGTTACAGGGGTTTCAACAGTCTCGTTTAAAGCCAGCATTTCACAACTTTAGGATCATTATAATGATTTAATTTGCAAATACAAACTATTACTAAGTCTAATGATATCGGATGTGTGTCATATCAATTGTTTGACCGTTCTTTACGTACTGATTTTGACTGAAGATTACTCTATTTACTAGATCAAGATAGAGGTTTCAAGGCGGATGTGAATGGTCAACAAGGGACGGTTACTCCTCCTAGGCACCTCTAGTATGTCCAGGGGTCCGCCTGTTTACCCTTCTCTTAGTGGGATTTGTGAGATTGATCAGTGTTCCTTATCTTCACTTGTTAATTCATTATATAAAGGACCTCCCCATAGCTATAGCGTGTGCTCCCTTCTCACCATCCCTCTTTTCAAAGAAAAAAAAAGATTTATCTATTTCAGTAAATATTAAACACTGATGTATCTCCAGTAAGTGTACAGGCCTTTTCTCCTGGGATATTGGAAGATAAGGGTGAAAACTAAGTTTAAAATGGTTACCCTTAGCCTTAAAACTATAGAATTACTACACGAATTGATACAGCTTTCATCTATTCACAGCTGGGCAGAGATATTTGAATCCCACAACAATGTGTTATTTTACAACTTGAACTTGTACGGGATGATTTCAGCTTCTCCATCGTCAACTTCCCATATCTACATATATGTAGCAATATTCCATTATCACCTGCATATGGTGTTTATATCTCTCAACTGATTCGATACGCAAGAGCTTGTTCTGCGTATGGTCAGGTTTTAAATCGAGGCAGGCTATTGACAAGTTGATGGTACAGGGGTTTCAACAGTCTCGATTAAAGTCAGCATTTCGCAAATTCTATGGTCGTTATAACGATCTAGTTTGCCAATACAACCTATCATTGAGTCAAATGCTGTCTGACGTGTTTCATACCGATTGTTAGACCGTTCTTGGCACACTGATTTTGACTGCGGATAGTTCCGTTTACCTGATCAGTATATAGGGCTCACGGCGGGTGTAACTGGTCGACAGGGGATGCTTACTCCTCCTAGGCACCTAATCCCACCTCTGGTGTGTCCAGGGGTCCGTGTTTGCCCAACTATCTATTTTGTATTGCTTATAGGAGTTATGAGATTGATCACTGTTCGTTATCATCACCTTTCAGGATAGAAAAGTGGGGAATGATAAAGCATCTTCCTCACATGTATATTAAGTGTAAATAAGAATTTTCAAAGAACATAGCTGACATGGAGGCTGTATATATTCAGCGGTTTCCCAAAGTTTTGCATGTTTTTGTCTGTTTGCAAGATATCATAGTTATTGTGTATATTATCAATGTAGAATCGATGAGACTTTTATGAAGTTTTTCTCCGATTTGATATGACTTCTGTGGGTGTATGTCAATGCGAAAATGACCGACTTCCACATTCTTCAGAGAGATTAAAAGTACAATTAGCTTCAACATATCCGTACAAATTGAAAACTCCGTTCCAGTCAGTGCGCTATATAGACAACAAGAAAGTCATAATTATGCATTTAAAAGAAATTTGTGCTTTAAAAAAGCACATCCTCATCTAACAAACAAGATATTACTAATGAATTTTGATTTTAAACGCAACAGGGATCCCAGGAGATAAGTTTTAAGTAATACGGTTTGTAAACGAAAAACATTGTTTATGTTAAATGCATATAATCCTTGAGGGTTTTGTTTTGGTGATGATTGATTATAACATTTTTTCAGAATTCATTCATCGAATAAATAAGTCAAGCAAAACATATTTGTGCGTACATTTACTAGACTTTGATAAATTGGCCCGGAATGTGATACGTTATTCAAGCATTTTTCTTCACCAAATTTCCAATGTGGTTTTCCATTTAATGTGAATCAAATAATAGGTAGGTTTTGTCTTTCCACCCTCTTTTTCAGATTATTGAGTTGCGTACGCTTTGAATAGCTTTCAGTCCACACATCGTCATTGCCACGTGAAATCTCTAGAAAGTGCATTTTAAGAAAGATTTCAAGGAGAAGATTTTTATTTGTACGATTATATACATGAACGTGAAACTTCTTGCGTGTTATTTCTTCACCAAGTGTCCTTCTCAAAGCTAAGCCATTCGTTGAGTTTTTGTCTAAGTATATATAAATATTATCGGATAGAATTTGTGTGTAGTGATATTTTTCACTTTCTACAGAAATTCTTGAAAGAGAAAAAGACTTTCTACTTAAAAATGAGATTGTGGATCCTTTACCAAAGGTAGGTAATGCGTTGTGATAAAATGTGTATCATGGTCAACCTGTTAACCTCTTTCATAGAAAAGTAATTAAGATGATTCGTTAATACCTCCCCACAATCATGTATTTTTTTCAGTTCTTTGTTACGTTTTTGTTGAAAGTGAAATACAATTAACAAATTACAGCATTATTTGAAAAATAGCATTCGATAATTTTTTTTAACCAATGACAAAGCAGAAACACAGTGACTTTCAAAAATTGGCATTAATTTCCAGATCCAATGTTTTCGGCAATTAATGTTTTCTCATTAATAATTGTCGAAATTTCTAATTTCAATTTAAAATGTCAGTTTATAATACAGTATGTGTGTTCATGAAGCATATTATTAGTTACACAGTTAGTTAGTGACCTGATACGGAAAAATACATGGTGTGAAATGAAAACCCGTATCGGGTGAGGCGAAATCGAGCCCGATACGGGTTTTCTTTTCACACCATGTATTTTTCCGTATCAGGTCACTAACTAACTGTGTAACGAATTTATCACGTCGAAGATCCCTAACTGTATATATGGGGGTCTATATCATACAACTTAATCAAATGTCTTTCCTTTTGACACGGCTGCAAGTCGAACCCGACGATAAATAAAATTACTCGCCCAATACGGATTTTACTCGCATGATACGGTTTTTTTCACGGCGTCATGTGACCAAGACCTGACCAATTAGATTTCAACAATTTTGTGATAAAACAATATACATAGCCACTGAATTCATCTGGTATGTATCAACTTATAGGCGAAACACCTTTAATAACGTAGATAATAGATCAGTGTATTTCTCTCTAGAGTTTCTATGTATCACCTCTATTAATTAACTACTAGTTCTTCAAAACTGTTTACCTCTAGATGAACATATGTACTTCATTTTATCTCTTTTATTAAATCTAGAGTTTTTTCCAGAGTTTTTACAGTTTTGATTGTAAACATCGTGCATGGATATACTTCTTTTCCCCATGTGACGTCAGTTACTGGTAATGTTTACTTGGCGGGAATATTTACTTTAAAATCATCTACACGCACCGGAAGTGAATGTGATGGTCAAGCGGTTGTGACGTCTGTGATGGCATTGGAATTAGTCAAATGGGCGATACGTCGATTGAATGAACACAACTACATTCCCGGAGTAAAAATAGGCAGGGTATCAGTTTACTATAACTTCCTTCACTAAAAATTACAAGTGATGATATCAATCTATAAATTGTTAGAAATTCATCATGAATATGGGATATCTGCTACATGTACACAATAAGAAAATCAAACTGCATTGACATACTACTGCTGTAAATAAAAGATGACGTAACACCGATCTGATGCCGCAACACCGAAAAATCATTAGGTTTAGCGGCACTAAACCTCTGTAGTTCCCCGAGGGAAATCTATACCCATAGATATACGTTTTAGCAATAGCAAAACATGTATAAACATATACCTACTGTCCAAAAGTATCTCATTTGGGAAAAAATCTATTAATAACTTTCATAGTATTAACAGATAAAACAAAGTAAAATAGATGCATGCCATTTACACAGAGCAGTGCCATCAGTAAATCATAGAAGCATTTTTTTCACGTTTGATTTTTAATTTTCATTGGAGTAATTGTTGTGAATCGAACTTTTTTCATTATTTTGTTTTCTGTTTTGACAGGATTATTAACCTTTCCTTCGTGTATGTCAGACAAACTAGTTGGCTACAGAGCTGTGGAAATATCGTCCATTATACAAGAAAGAACAAAAAACATTATAGGTAGGAATTCGTCTGTTACAGATGGATACGTCATTGAAACAACACAGATAATTATATGTTCTTTGTTTAAAATGGTATCTCTAGGTCAATTTTTGAATAACTTTTTTCTAAGAACTTTTCTATGGTGTGTCCAGGGGTCCGTGTTTGCCTAACTATTGATTTTGTAAAACTTATAGGAGTTATGAGATTGGTCACTGTTCATTATCTTCACCTTTTCATTTAAGAATGATTTTATTTTTCACCATCTTTTAGGTATCATTGGAGCAGAAACCAATTCCCAGTCGGAATGGATCGCTACTATACTGGCCGGACTTCCACAGTCTGTTTCTCCCCCTATGATATCCTATTCCTCAACGGCTGCTATTCTGAGTGATGTTTCAAAATTTCCAAATTTCTTTAGAACAATTCCTTCAGACAGAATACAAGTGAAGGTGAATTCAACATCAAAGAGAATGCTTTTCACTTTCTTCATTCAATATCTTTAAAAGAAAATACCCAGTAGTTTGTTTGAAATGTGTGTGACCGGTCGATAGGGGATGCTTACTCCTCCTCAGCACCTGACCCCACCTCTGATATATCCAGGGGTCAATGTTTGCCCAACTCTTAATTTTGCGTTTTTTATAGGAGTTATGAGATAGATCACTGTTTGTTAGTTTCACCTTTTCATGTATATATTTTACAGGTCATGGCGTCTTTGCTGGTGGAGTTAGAATGGAACTACATCTCAATTGTACATGAAAATAAGGACTACAATCGACAAAATGCCGAAACTTTACAGGAAATGTTACGAGAGAAGGGGGTATGTATCCGCTCTGTAAACAGTTTTAATACAACATACGGTGTCGAGATGACCACTCTTGGACAAATCGTTAGAGACATCATTTTACCGAAAGGTGGCGCGGTTAGCGGTGTAGTATTCTTTGGAGGAGAGACTTCCGCTGAAAAGTTTTTAACGGTCATCACAAATCTGCACCTCGGAAGAGACACGCCATCCCTTATTTTTTCTTCAGAAGTTGGATTATCTAAACATACATTCAATGCAAAGACACTGCCAGCATCGAGAGGAAATCTTATAGTCCGTCCTACAAGTCAACCGATCAAACAATTCTTAGAGTATTGGAAAACAATTTTCCGAAACAAAACATTGATTGCAGAGGAATTGAAAACAAACCCCTATATGGAGGACGTATTCTCGATCATAAAAGGGTGCTCTTTTGACGATGTGTCGTGTGATGAACCGACAGAAGTGGAAATAGAAGCTTTCACTTCAGATTATGTAATATATGATCAGTATGTGTTGGATGCTGTCTGTATTTTTGCGAATACATTAAAAAACTTGAGACATGAAGTATGTTTAAACGATGCCTGTTCATTACTGAAATATGACGGCCTGAAAGAGATTTCCACAGCACTGAAAAAAGTAGACGTAAATTCCTCTTCAGAGTTTGGATCAATTTTTCATCTGAACGACCGGTTAAAATTCAATGAAAATGGAGAACTTCGATGGAATGGAAATACAGATATTTTTTCTGTTTATAATCACAGGAAATGCCTTCAAGACGAATCAAGTTACTGTTTTACTCAGGTTTGTGTTCATATTTTCTTATGAAAGACCAAACTTTGATATTCGCTTATATGAAGAAGTCTTTTGAAATGTCTCTTTTTCGCAAAATGCTTGGAACACTCAGAGGTAGTATACAAGATGTGGTAAAGGAACCATGCATTTGTTACTATCTAACTTATGACAATATCTAAATAAGAAAATATCACACACAGATTAGCACCGTAAAGGCAAGTAACTGAAATTTTGAGCGATTCAACTAAATGATTTTGACATCGGAAGAGTTTAAACAATTATGAATTGCAGTCCTTCCATCCTTTTGGACTAATCTATCTTATACAATTAAGAATAATAAATATCGATAAACATTTCGGATTAATTAGATGAATTCATTTTAATATTCCCCTTAAATTGTCGCCAATAACCTTAAATGTTACCTGTATTAACACCTACTTCAAATTCAACAGTGGCGTGTTAACCATTTGTATATATCTAAATTTTACAGAATTACTTAGGGTAGATATGTCAAAAATAGACACCGATTATTTGTGGCATGTTTGTCTGTTATTGAATTTTTGTGTCTTTGTATCGCTTGTTGGTGTGTTGGTTTAGCGGCCCCTTAGAGACTAGAGACATCGCCCGCTGTAGGTGAAGTGCCATAATTTTGACCCATGCATGGCGTTCAGGACCCAGTCTGATTAAAATCAGACTTCTTAGATCCATGCCGGATATCTTAATTAGATTGTTCAAGACAGTATTGGTGAAGATTCTTTATCATCTCAACAACTACTGCGACACGGGGCCTCCATTCTCAAGGACAGTCAACCTTGAGCTATACAAGATTTTCAATTCTGTTAAGCTGAAAAGTCTTTGTCAAACGTAGATGAATAGAAAAAATTAAAAGTCTTTGTCAAACTCAATGCCATATTTGCTTCGATTGAACTTATCCGCAATCAGGAGCATACAGTTTTACAAGTACATCTTACAAGTACGTCTTTGTCTATATATGTACCATTCACATTTTTATCCTGTAGGTTGCAACATTCTCTGAAAATATAGTCGTTAACAGAACACTATTGAAAGATTATGACCAAACTGGAATGGAAAGACGCTATCATAAAGCACAGTGCAGAAAGGGAGACATCTGCACAGCCTGTCTGCAAAATAACGAGGAACTGTATTACAAACCCGGAGATCTTGTCATTGTCGCTGCCTTTCCAATTCACAATGTTGGCTACAATCCCCTGAAATGTGGAGGATTGCGAAGGAACATTGGTTTTGACGTTGCTCTTTCTGTAGAGTATGTGGTAGAAGAAATAAACAACGATTCCACCATTTTTAACGGCACTTCTGTTGGGTTCCTCATATTAGATACTTGTAATGATCCGCTCATTATTCAAGAGCGCATGCTACGTCTGTTCAGGCACGATAACTATTCGATACTTCCGCATGATATATTGGACAGAATTCTTGGATTTGTCGGACCTTTCGGGAGTACACAGTCGATACCAATGGTATCACTTACAAATAAGCTGCAAGGAAAACCTCATGTATGATATATATATATATATATATATCCTCCCTTTATTTCTTTTTTCATATGTAATTCATACTTTACAATGTCGTTCTTCTTCAAGAAAGATACTTTCCTAAACGTTCGAATTAACAATTAATCAATACAGTATATGTTTCGTATATGACATTTACATATCAATGAAAAATGAATGCCGTCAAAATTTAAATAATAGTAACCGTTTTCTTTATAAGGTTGGGTGTTGTGCAACGACCACAAAATTATCAAACAGAGAGCTGTATCCAAACTTTTTGAGAGTTTCAATGACTCTAGACAAAACAGCAGAAGCGATGATTCAAATAGCAAAAACGCTGAATGCGTTTTACATCCAAATCGTGTACAGTTCGGGAGAGTACGGCGAAGGTGGAAGAGAGGCAATTGAAATCAGTGCTAAGAAACATGGAATTTGTGTAGCCAATGCAATAGAAGTGCCAGATAGGTCAAATTACATTGCGGTGATTGACAATCTTCGAGTCAAACCATCGGCAAAAGTAGTCTTAACATTTCTCCGTTCGTTTGGTGCACCATACGTAATGCAAGTGATAACAGAAAATATGCAATCCGATGATGAATTTCATTTTATCGCCTCGGAGACCCTTGCCCCACGAAAGGACTTCCTGATTCCTCGATTAAGAGGCACTTTGGCTGTAGCTCAAGAAATGCCACAAAATCCTGGGTATCTTCAATATTTAAAGTCCAAGTATCCAAAACCAACAGACTCTAATTCTTGGCTCCTTGATATAATTCAAAGTCGTCAGAGATGCTTTTTCCCGTGGAGTTTTAACAAGTCCAGTGTTCTAACGAGACCATGTGGTCCAACTGACCATTTATCTAACAATGACATCAATGCAATAGACCCATGGGCACCATACCTACTAAATGCAGCACAAGCATTACTGAAAGCATCTGCCAGTGCTCTACGTGAGATATGCAAAACGACAAAGTATATATGCCCTGGATATCACGAAACCCAGAGAGTGGTACAGCACATAAGAAATGTTCACCTTGATATAAATCAAAACGGTTCATACGTTCCTGTTTTTGATGAGCATGGAAATGGTGTTTATGGCTACAAGATATATCAGATAGTACTAGACGGGAATCTTTCATACAAATTGGTACGTATTTAGACCATACCACACAAGAAAAGTCTTTTATAGACGAATTTGATATATCACGTACAAGTTTTAATGTTCGTACGCCGATAACAGGCGGTTTGACATGTGCTTTGTTTGCTATTTTAGTATTCTTTTCGTTGCAGTTTAATTTTTACTGTTGGCAAAAACTTAAAATTTATATAGTCTTAAAATTAATATATTATATACACAAACACGTAAAAAGACTGTAAACGCATATTTAGGTAACAGGGGATGCTTACTCTTCCTAGGCACCTGATCCCACCTCTGGTGTGTCCAAGGGTCCGTGTTTGCCCAACTATCTATTTTGTATTGCTTGTAGGAGTTATGAGATTGATCACTGTTCGTTATCTTCACCTTGCATTTAGACAAGTGCAAGTTGTATGGCAACATTGAAAGGAATTTAAATCTCTCTGTCAACCACAACATCTTGGAAAAATTAACTTTGAATGTGGTATTATAACATCAATTTTTCTTTTGATTAACATTCAATTTTAGAAAATGATTTATCGACATTTATTAGGTCTTTCCACCTTTCTGTGGAAAGACCTTTTGATATTGTTCTGTTTATTATTCTTTTCTTTCCGCCGCGAGAAGCTTTTGACGTCTTAAGACTTATCGAAAATCAATGTAGACCATCCTTTTCGACATCTCAAAACATGCTCAGATTTGACCCTGCGTAACTGAACTTTGACCTTTAACGAACTTGGAGGACTTTACGCGAAAAACCCTTGTTATCGGTTATTCTCGAAAACCGTGAATGATAGGAGCATCCGACCTTTTCTAGAACACAGAGGTGACTTGGTCCAATTGACATGGGCATTCAACGAAAGGATTCGAGGACCCTTTCAGGAAGTTAGTACCCCTCATGATTTACGATTTCTGCGTAAGAAATTGTCGACTCCTAAAGCATTCGTCGTAGAGACACCGAACCCACTGGAACGGGTCGGGTGACCTTGACCTTGAAAAAGTAGGTCAAGGTCAAAGGTCAAGGTCATCCAGAATGGCCAGAAAATGGCACTTTTTATACGCTCTTTCACGCTTCAGATAACATCGAAATATCATATGGGTCAGCATGGAATTCTGGACTGGTCTCGGTATTACGAATGTCAACTCTGAACATTGACCACTCTGCGAATGCCGGCGACTTAAGGTCGAAAACCCCGTTATCGCTACTCCTACTAGACCGCAAGTCGTGGAGACGCAAGACCTTCGCCGACGAATTCACGATAAAACCCCCTTGCATCGAGAAGTTGACCGAGGGAAACAGAGAACCCTTAAGCATGGTTCTCGCCCCCGAAAGTCTCCGACATAGTCATTCGAGCCCACAACTTCTTCACGGATGCAGATAGAGGCACGGTACAACTGGCACGAAGCCCCTCTGACCTTCAAAATGAGGTCAATGTCATAGGTCAAGGTCACACTTTCGCTCCCATGGGGTTTTTGAGGTTTGACCTTGAAAGTGGGTCAAGGTCAAAGGTCAAGGTCACGCATCCAGGGGCCAGTCTCCACGAGTAAGGCAAACCCACCCATCACGGCTGTCGTCCCCAAGGAAGAAATCCCCCACCCTTCAAGTGATCTGTCTGTGATCAGCTGTTTATACACTATTTTGACCGTTCTCATGCCCAACAACAGGATTCTATAGCTAATCTGACCTACACCTACACATCTGACCTACACCCATTTCTTCCATTTCTTGACTGTCTTGTAAATCAAACATGAATTGCATTTGCATTCACGAAAAGAAGATATCAATGTCTGCCAGTGCATCAAAATAAAGACTAAGTTCAGTTGTTGTTGTTTTTTTTATGATAATGATGATGCAACTTTACTCGACAGTTGAACTCATTGACATTCCATCCCGACTGTGATTGTAAACAAATAAACACTTACCTGCAGGATCAGATGGGATGCAGTACTCCTATTCTCCGTTCAGATATCCTACATGCACTCAGACACTTTCTAATTCACCGGCCGCCATTTTGGTTGTTTGTTGTCAAAGCCTAAATCCGTATATGCATGCCTCCTTGGGTGAAATGACTGAAAGACATTGTCTCCGTGAATTAGAACACATAGGATGAGCAATTACAAACTGTATATTAAATTCCACAATCCACAACACACACGGTAAAATCCAGTGCATCTTCACAACATCAACATGAGGCTTGTAGACTCCCAGCATGCACGATCAGCAGCTACAATCTCTGAAAATGTCACATCCGGTTTCTTTGCACCTCCAAATATCCTATCTAACAGGTCTAAAGTCACCCCAAACACCTGCACAAGTCCTATTACACTTTTACCTGATATGTGCATATGTGCTGGCTATCCAACACCCACACCCTTTTCCCCCCAAAATTTGACGGGTACTTAATGCGAAACCAAGCATTGAACACACTTCAACACTCAAATTTAGGCGGCAAATTTGAATTTCTTTTCGAGCCAAATCAATTTTTTTTGGCCTCATTTGACCTACTTAAGAATGGATCAAGATCAAAGGTCAAGAAACAAATCCAGAAAAGGTGGAAAGACCTCTAATTGTTCGCGAACAATTAGGATTACTAGTTTTTAATAATTATTCTTGCAATAATCGATTTTCGAACAAAGTTATAAAACATGTTAATGATAGACTAGGCAGTGATTGATTTGATACCTGAAACTATTCATCCTCTAAAAATGTCTTGCATGTCCATCTGGTAATCGTAATTCATTCGAAGTGTTTTTCCGACCCTGCTGGAAAGGACCAAGAAGTTGTGATTAAATGTTTTTAACATGTCAGCGTTGATTTTCACCGGTTTAAGCACGGTATGTGTGTCATGTTAAAGTGAGGTGAAAAATTCCAAGTAACTATTTAAGTTCGTAACAGATATTCTTTTACTCTGTGAAGGTTGGACAATGGTCACCATCTTCAGGTCTCATATTTGATAAGCACGAGGAGATACTTTCAGAATCTAAGAGTGAAAGCAGGTGCCCGAATCATCAAGACTGTAGTTTCTGCAAGCAATTCCTGCATCAGATAAACACAGATATTGGTTACCAGAATCTGGATTCCTCTGACCGGTAAGTTACAGAATCCGTAACCAGTAATTAAAATGTTCCATCCAATACAACCTTAAACAGCACAAAACGTTTCAGCATTTTATGTGTAAATGTTTGTGCTTTATAGCAGTCTACATTTACCTACTGATCTGCATTTGATCAGATTATAACTTGTATACGAGTTGTTGGGCTGTTTGATGATTTCTCCTCTTCTCTACAGATCTACAGGATTCATAGTGGGAATAACAGTGGCCACTTTCCTTGCAGTGCTTTTTCTTTCAATGTTTTGGTTCCAGTGTTATAGGAACCGTAGAGGTAGAACAATTTTCCCCCTTTCCTTTTCATTACGTGCACTACACCTCTGTCAACGGCTTTTTACAGAAATCTTGTAAAAGTTTCTAATATACATAATTCATGTTTTGGACTAAATATGAAATGCTTTTAGTGGATTAAATTGATGTTTATTGTAAATTCTTTCAAATCGCTGTTTTCTGATCCTGAATTTCGAACTACTTCGTAATACGCGTATGAATAAAGGACATTCACGTGGTGAAGATTTGATGAAAACTTGGAACCAAAAGTAAAAAAAAGGCTGAAAAACTACGATAAAACTTGGAAGATAAGAGACAAACAGATAAATGGTAAAAATGTACTTATCAAAGTGCCATTGGGCTATGCAAAACGGCCTGATATTCGGTGTCAACATGTTGCAAGAACTTTTAAGGGAAAGGAAACGAGAATTACTGTTTATATCATGTGATTGAATTGTCATGTGATTCCAAGCGTTGACAGAGGTGTAAATGAAGCTTGCGTAACGCGACCTCTGGTAAGATAATGTTTTCTTTTGGTGTTTTTCTTTCAGATATTCAATCATAACAAGTGTATTTTTAGCTAATGAATAGTGAAGATTAACGAACAGTGATCTACATTGTGTATCTCATAAATCCTACAAAGAATACAAAATTAGGAGTACGGCAAACACGGACCCCTGGACACACCAGGGTGGAATCAGATGCACTAACTGAGTGGCTTGGGTGACCTGTCGTGTTCTGTTTTTGTTTGTCATGACGACAGCGTTGGAACATTTTCACCCCTCCCGCGATACTACTAGACTAATTTCTACCAAATATGCCATGTAATATTAATAAGATAAAGGGTATGAAATTCCATTTCATGTCCCCTGCTCCCGGAGTGAAGAGGCTAAAAGAATATCATGCTATCTATTTACTCTGGGGTTTCTAGTAGACAGTATGATAATATTGATTGGCTAAGGTGACTCTAGCAAGACGGGGGATTGTTGGATCTGGTTTAGGGCAGGATTGTATGGTTGGTGTAGTAAATATACAGTATTTTATTACGAATCTTCTTGACTCCTATCCTATGAACTCATATGGAGACGTCACCATTGCCGGTGAAGGACTGCAAAATTTAGGCCTATGCTCGGCGCTTACAGCCTTTGAGCTGGGAGGGATCTATATCGTGCCACACCTGCTGTGACAAGGGACCTCGGTTTTTTCGGTCTCATCCGAAGGACTGTCCCATTTAGTCGCCTTTTACTACAAGCAAGGGGTACTGAGGACCTATTCTAACCCGGATCTCTACGGTATTCACCAAGATTAATGTCATCAATAAAAATGGGAATTATTTGCCTGGAGGTTATAAAACTTTTACCTTAATGATACTCAGCCATGTTTGTTTTGAGTACAACTCTGAGCAAGCTCCAAGCATACTCGAAAAATCTTGAGCATATACTCCATTTGAGTATGAGTATATTTTGATAAAAGTTTTATAACCTTCTCTTTTGAAAATAAGTACGATTTAGAGCACGGAGTTAGAGTTTGAGTATGAAAACATGCTAAAAAAGTTTTATAATCTCCGGGCCAGTACATAATTTTAACGGGGAAAATGCATAAAATTAAACGTATCTTTTCATCAAAAAATTAATTTGAGTCAGTGAAATGCGGCTGAAATACCGCTAAATCGGCATAAAACAACACGAATCTTAGATTGTTTACTTTACGTCTTCTCGTCGATAATCTTTCACCCACATTGAGACGTACGTCACCATCTGCAGATGGAGTTTCACAAACTTAGACAATTTTTTAAGCGCTGGAGGGTCAAAACAGTGAGAAACCTTTAACATTCCAACGCCTGTCAGGACACAGGACCTCTGTTTTTAAGGTCATATCCGAAAGACCCGTGATTCTCGAGTATTTGGTAAAGGAACAATCACGACCTATATTTCGTCTTAGGTTAGACGCGGTCATGAACGAGCGGGGCTCGAACTCTAGACATTCCGGTTATGAAGCGAAAGCTCTATCAATGAGCTACTGCGCTTATTAGTTTTGTTCACGTGACTGCTAAAGCGCATGCGCCTCTTTTGGGCGATAGAAATCAGACTATGTAAGGAACGCCATTGATATTCCGATCATTATAATATAGTAAAGACCACTGCATTCAAGAGAAAATCTATACTTCATATTTGTCAATTTGATCCTCTTGCAGATGAGGTTGATCCAAATGCTCCTTATCTGGACGTCTTTCAAATTTAGCTGGAATCCGATACTTTAGGATACAGCAGAGTCCAAGGAAGCATCTAAAGTACACAGAACAGGTGAAAATCTCCACAAGCGACCCTGCGAAAGGATTCAGACAGAATACCGCGTTAATCACGTCAAGATATAAAATTAGTATACGGCAGAGGAATTCACTGGACATGCTAACAATTCTAATGACAAGGTCGTCAACGCTGAATCGTACCTATCCTTTTCATTTGTGAGGTCGAAGTGTTTTGATCGTAACATATGACAATCACGAGCATTGTATATTTCCAATATTGTCAGTTAATGTTTCGCGGTCTTAAATGTGTCGTGAAAATATCGACAAAATATGGAGTATATTAAAATATATACATGTAGCATAGAATAGATATGGGAAAAAAAACCCACTAAGAATGTCCCAATATCATGAAGGTACGATTCTCCACTGCAAATGTATAATACTACACCGCATATTTTCTAGAACATTTCTAAACACTGGGTGAAAGATGATAACTAAAGTGCACGAAAATTGCTGCTAAAGTCGTCTATTAGAAAACTTTATAAGAAAATTCTAGAACATCGAGTATAAAACACTAAGATGGGTTGGTGTTTAGATGTTTCATAATCATTTTTGTCTGAGAGCGGTAGGATTCCAGTGGCACTTTTGACGAATTCTGGATGTTTTGCTGTTATTAAGGAGTAGTAATGATCTATTTATAACAGCTATGTTCCGGTAATGACGTCATACGAAATTGCATATTTGTCATATAGTTTTGATACAAAATTATCTTAAGTATATCGTTGTATATTTATGCCACCACTTATCAGATAATTATGCCGAATTGTTGGTTAATTATTTCGACTTGTCAGACGATTTTGTCTACTTGTCAAACAATAAGTTTAAAAAGTAACCGTCAAAATGATTTCGCGCCCAAAAGGTGTCATTCACTTAATTAACAATGCAATGATCTGACAAGCTGACATAAAGATCTGACAAGCTGCCATAAAGATCTGACAAGTCGACTAAATGATCTTTTTGTCGACTTATCAGATGATTATTTTGACTTGTCAGATAATGAGTTTGATTTGTCAGAAATTAAGGCGGAAAGTAGATGTCAGTGATTGGCATTAGTACATCAGAAATTTGAATATCTTTAAAAATTCATCTTTTATTTACTGCGGACATTTTTATATTGAAGTTTTATGGCTTGAATTTCGACAATTTTCCTCCCACCTTTTAAAAAGGTGTTAAATCATCGCACATTGAAAGCAGGGTCCTTGATTATGTCATTTGGTGGGCTTTTCAAATTTCGATTAATTTCATGACGAATGCTCTCTAGGAAATTCGCCTTGTAGTAACTGTCATCGACTTTGCTGAGGTCCATGTAAAAATAACCAAGATAATCATCCTATTTCACATCATCAAAGGTCTTAAAATCTGCGTATTCACTCTTTTCTAATAAAGTCTTCAGATACCTTTGCTAGTCCTTTACTTGTTGTTATAGTTTTCTCCGAAGTTGGCTTTATGTACTTCAATTCGCGCTCCTCTTCGGTCGTTTACACAAATCTTCCCTGGGCAGTCGTAATTTTTGTCAGGTAAAGGGAATCACTCCAAATCACAATCGAAAGTATGGTGAAAAGTTAGTGTCAATACTAAAAAGACGTAGCGACCGCCATGTTGCCGTCTAAATGTTGCTGCTCGCCGTCTACAGAAATTTAGACGGCAGTCACGTGACACGTTTCATCTAATGATAGAGCGTCATTCACGTCCGAGGCAAAACAAACATATGTATGAACCTCTTCGACATGGCATACATTATTTGACCTGTTTTGACAAGACTTATTTGATTTTAAGCCGTTGTTTACAAACAACTTTCCCTCGGTCATTTCTAATGCACGAATCAAGAGACAGTCACGTGTCCAGTTCAAACTTTCACAGGTCAAAGATCATCCGTGGTCTTATCTGTGTAAAGCTGTGTATTTTGTTACTAGTACCACGCCTTAAGGAGGAATGCTACATATGGATGAAAAGTGGAGGATATGTACAACAATGTTTTGAAATTGAAAACTTTCAAATTCAATTTATGTAGTAAAAAATGCAGTTTTAGTAGAAAGTAATCCGAAAAAAAATTAAAACCCTGTTTGACTCGAAACCGCGATCTACAGTTCAGCAGTCGACACGCTAACCAATTGAGCTATTCAACTTAATCGAAAAGGAATAGACACATATTGCTGATATTTATATTTTTATTCATGTTTTAAAAAGAAGTCAACCATTATGACGATGTAATACACCTCCTTATGTTAAAGAGAAATAAGAATATCAAACACTGATTTGTTTTACGCTCTTAGACAGTTGTGTCTACATTATATACATGTTGAGATCCCCTTGATGTTAGTGGGGCTCTTTATAGACGCCTTAAAGACTTTACTACCTGCATATTTACTTTGTAAAGTGTAAATGACGTATTGCACGAATCTGATAATTTGTTTACGTATAACAGTGACAGTCACATAAACAACGAAATCACTGGATCAGGACTCTAGGTACTGCATTTATATACAGATGCAATGATAATGTATATAATGTAGGAAATTTGACTAGTCCACAAAGAAATAACGTGGATGTGACGAAACTCTCAAAATATCAAAATTCGGACACGCAGTCATGGACATCGTTCACATAAATGATGTCACGTTTGGTTCGCTTTTACCTTTCGTCAACAGACAATTAGGTCCATATCATATTCGCACAAAACTTTACTCTGTTCCATTGAGAGTTTTTCATACGTTATTTGAAGAAGCCATAGCTAGTCTATAATTGGACTTTTCAACACCTGAATATAGACTGAACTCTATGATTATGGATGTTGCCAATTACAGGTTCTTTAAAACACCGCGGGTCATGGATGATATTCCTTCTGAATCATGCCGACAGTTTCTAATTAAACTCAAATTTACAAACAGAGGAATAGATACCCTCAAATAAGCAACATTCTTCATCATAAAAGTTAAGTCTTATGTTCCAACTTATTTTAAGTTCAAATCTACACCCTATACTTTCTACAAATATACCTCAACTAATTGCATCCAAACTTTTTAATTATAAACAAACTTTGCAGTGTCTAGATAAAGACCATCTTATACTTAATCCACCTACGTGTTCTTCATCTTCTTTCAACCATAGTCCAGCTGGACATGTCATTACTGGTGATGTTGATATAGTTGAAAAGGAGGACCTCAAATCACTTATCCTAAATACAGAGAACCTCGGTCTTTCAATTGGCTACAGAACTTCGTCTCTATTTTGAATTTTGTAGAAGATGGGCTAAATATGAAAAAGAACTCGATACATTGTCTGAATTAATTAAAAGTATAAGAGGAATATCAAAATCCCGCATTAGACACATCGAAACAAAAGTACGTACCATCTATCATGATAAAAGAATTAGATAGGTTTCATGAGGAATATGTTTTGGTTCCAGCTGACATACACTGTAGCTTGTAACAACATTGTCTTTGTTTGTAAGGCCCATTATTACAATTGTATATCAAATAACTTGGAATTAATTTCACTTTTGTTAATCGTAGTTATACTCCAATTGCCCTTTCAAAAGATGAAATTCTTCAAAACCATGCTTCAGTTTTAGACACATTTAATATCCCAGTCAATGGGATGGATGAATATGAATTACCGTACCTATACTGGATTCCTAAACTTCCTAAAACCTTTACAAAGATACATTGCTGGATCCAGTAAATGTTCTACCAAGCCTTTATATTTGCTCCTCACGAAAATATTAACAGATGTGAAGGAAAAACTTCCAACTTACTGTGCGACTACATATACCAGAAGTGGTGTAAATTAAATATGGATTCTAAAAAATTCGAAAGAACTGTTAGTAAACTTGAAATCGAAATCTTTTCTGAAATGAATATCCAAACGTATGACATTTCAACACTTTACACGACCATTCCTCTCAATAACTAAAGACTAGACTTTTTGACATCATAGACAGTTGCTTGTTCAACAAAAATGGAAAACTGATATATTCATATCTAGTGATCAGTCATCCAAAAAAATTATTTTTTAAACACCACTCTTGATTCCACCCACAAGTACTCTAAAGTTGAAATAAAAATATGCTGGACTTCCTCATTGACAATATCTTCGTAGTATTTGGTAAGCAGGTCTTCCAACAGTCTGTTTTCCATGGGCACGAATTGTGCTCCTTTGTTAGCTGACCTGTTTCTATATTCATATGAAGCAGAATTTATTAAAAAAAACTTCTACGTGAGAAGAGAAAAAATTTCTCGCTGTGGCCTTCAATTCGACATTTAGATATATCGATGACATTTTGTCTATTAACAATGATAATAGCTTTCATTCATATGTCGATTTGATATATCCCTGTGAGCTCGAAATAAGGGACACCACAGAGTCGTCCACTTCTGCTTCATACTTAGATATTTTATTGAAAGTAGACATTAACGGCAAACTGACAATTCAACTGTATGACAAACGGGATGATTTCAGCTTCTCCATCGTCAACTTCCCATATTTATGTAGCAATATTCCATTATCACCTGCATATGGTGTTTATATATCTCAACTGATTCGATATGCAAGAGCTTGTTCTGCGTATAGTCAGTTTTTAAATCGAGGTAAGCTACTGACAAACAAGTTGATGATACAGGGGTTTCAACAGTCTCGATTGAAGTACGCATTTCGCAAATTCTATGGTCGTTATAACGATCTAGTTCGTCAGTACAACCTCGCATTGGGTAAAGTGCCGTTCTTGGCACACTGATTTTGACTGCGGATAACTCCGTTTACTTGATCAGGATATAGGGCTCACGGCGGGTGTGACTGGTAAACAGGGGATGCTTACTCCTCCTAGGCACCTGATCCCACCTCTGATGTGTCCAGGGGTCCGTGTTTGCCCAACTATCTATTTTGTATTGCTTATAGGAGTTGTGAGATTGATCACTGTTCGTTATCTTCACCTTGCATGTAGCAATATTCCACTATCACCTGTATATATAGAGGATACCTATATTGCGTATTTTGATATTTGGTGTATTTATTCGCGAGGCTTGCCAAGCGATTAATTATTAGATCCAGTGAGCTAGGCATTCCGCAGCACATGCCCGCTTGCTCGATATTTGAACCAAATGTTGTCCGATGGACCAGTCGGATCCCAGCCTGTTTAATGCATCAGCATTGCCTTGAAATGATAACACCCGTGACTATGAACATGACTTTATTGATGCTTCAAAAGGTACAACAACACAATTTACACGATACAACATATGGAATGGAACAAGGTTTGTAAGTGGATGAAAAGGCCGCAATTTTTGTGGGGGACAGGGGGATACATGCAATTCTACCAAGACAGTATGGGTACAAAGGAGGCCGAATGTAAGCACAATTGCCTGATCCGAACGATAATCGCGTTCTGGATCAGTGTAGGTGGGACCGCCCTTCTCCCTGTCTCCAGTGCCACCTGGTTTTACATTTACCAGACTCGCTTGAACGAGGTGGAGGTGGGACCAGCCCTGGCAGGCCATGACCCACGATTGTTACCATATTTGCACAACTACACATTGTTACTTTGAGCCACGCCCCCTGTATGCAGGGTGGGGAGACCACCAGGTTATAGGGCCACTTGATCCCAGCCTACACTACGGTATCCACCAGTCCCCGCCCCCCAAACCCGGAATTGCGACAATAAAGTATACTTTGTTTTGGGGTAGCTGTGACATTAATTTATCCCATAGAAGCAACAACAAAAAAATTAATACTGTATATCCCCAACAAAATTGGCTTTGGCAAGAATCCGTTTGAGGCACTGACAGGTAGCTATGACATTCAGTACGCGTTCCATTCTTCTCGGCTAGGATGGGCACATGTCGCTTGGTATTCTGCAATGAAAAAAAAGAAGAAAGAAAGCAGCAAAGCAGATAGTAGAATTATGCCCTAATAATATAATGGGTGCGTGGGTTGGGAAAAAACGTCCTTCTTGTTCGATGGATTTTGAAAATGAGAGCGACATCCGGGGACTGTTTGTTGTTCATTAACTCGTGCCGTAGCATAGTCGTACCATAACGTAGTCGTAAGGTAATACCATTGTAGTATAATTATTAAAGCTGACATGAATTAATAAATACGTACACCTTTCTCATCTTATCCGCCATATTTATCTCAGGTAACCTAATTTACTCAACCCGTATTTACCCCAAATGTGATTGTCACACCTGAGTGATTTTTATAGGTGGACTCGACCAGTGCACATCTCCGATAGTAATATATAGGGAAGAGAAACAAATAAAGTCACATTTTAAAACATTATGCTTTGCTCAAAATTACAAAATATTTATTGTATACCAATGCAACATTCTGGAAATTTAGATAAGTTAGACAAAAATACCCCCCCCCCCCCAAGAAGCTTTTCTTGCATACTTGCAAGTGCATGCAAGTATTTGCAGTTTCTTCTAAAATAAATGCGGAGAAACCATTTGCCAATTACATACTGATAGAATGGAATAAGCAAAGAGCATAAAATATATTATTTATATCAATTCATGCAAAATAAAGGTGCATGCCATATGCATAATATGTAATGCACACGGTATAGTCGCCAAAAAAAACCCCAAAACGTACCAAATACGGGTGTCTATTCAAGAGGTATCGGAGATGTGCACTTACCGAAAATTTTAGATTCTCTTTATTCTGATAAATCCACGAAACAAAATGATAATTCCATTTGTATCTCGTTAGAACTTTACAACACGTTGTCATTCCATTATACAGACTGCGACACACTTCACCCGTGTCAAACATGGTGTCTTCAATCAGGGGAGATGTCAGAGTCGAAAATTTTTCCTGTATTGAATGCTTGTCTGGTCGAGGTTTTGCGGTTTGTAGAAATCGGGAATCTAATATCTGGTTGGATATATTGCGTGCACAATTCAAAATTTATCAATTATCATATACAAACTTGGATATACAAATAAGGGAGTAATGATCGAAAATATATATCTGTGTGAAAATGCGTGTGTTACATTTGCAATCCATAATAAACAGATTACACAAAGACACATATAAAAGGAAATGTCAATCTAATTAGATTGAAGGAAATGTATAAACGAAAATATAGTTATGTTGTCTCTTTTGGAACCACATAATTATTTATGGTCTCTGTATGTCCATATTCATTGATTGAACAGGAGAGAGAGAGAGAGAGAGAGAGAGAGAGAGAGAGAGAGCGACCGTCCTACTTCGATGTACAATATCTCATTTCACAGAAGGAAAGAAAATTGATCACTGATATAAATGTAAGCTTACAAGCATTAAAAATGTCCAGCTATTTAAAAAATTGTGATTGACAATATATTGGAAACTTACAGGAATTGATGCTTATAATTGAATTCATAACAAATTTAAAAAAAAAAAAATATTAGTTTGAACTGTGCATGTAGAAGATACTGACTTTGTATGTTAGAATAACGGGGAAAAAAGTAAATTGTCAAAAATGTGGGGACAGCAGACCAGCCTCCATGCCCACCCAATCCCCTGTATACGTGCCTGAAACAACATATCAATTCGTGTTGAAAAGAAAGTTGCATATCTGCATTTCATTAAATTCCAAAGGAGCTCGAATTTATGTGTTCCCCTATTAATCATTTTGTATGCAAGATTCGTTCCCGAATTTAGAATCATGCTTTCAGTCAGAGCAGAAATGAATTAATTTTGAAGTACATCGAGTTTGAATGCAAATGTTGGGTTCCTTCTTTTAATTTCATCAGACTCATTAGAACCCCCTCACCCAAACTATGCAGCTTTGTTTTTATTGATATCTAAATCGGTATAAATGAATCCGGATATAAATTATATGTTTTTTCGTGATCATATAGCTATTGATACTAATAATGAAAAAAGAAAATGTTTGTACTCTTGCCTTTTGCATATCCTACTAATACATTACAGTATATTGACATTGTATCATATCAAATAAAATTTCAACACGAATTTACTGATTCCTACCCTACATGTTTTGTATGCTTTATTTGCCATTGTTTTGCTGTTATTTGCATGAACTCATTTATTTTGAAATGTCTTGTATTACTACCGAGGTAGTACTGTACTCATGTGAAGTGTTGCCTTGTATGTATTTGAAAACGATATATCAACATTATTCATACAAAGCTAAGATACAACTGTATACTTAATTATGATCTTTATAAATTAAATATTACAAATTCTCCGTTTTGTACATGTGGACATACTAATGAAGATATATATATCATTTCTTTTTTGCTTGTAAAAATTACTCCAGGGCTAGAAATGATCTTTTTAATCGCCTTTTCATGCTTGACTTGGTTAATATTGATACAAAATTGTTATTATGCGGTGATGTCAATTTACCTCTGCAAACTAATATAACTATTTTTTCAGTTGTTCATAAATTTATAGAAGAAACTTGTAGATTTGTTTAATCATTGTACATTATACCTGTTAATCATTACCTTGCATGACATATTGTAATATTTTAGGAGAGGGACTTGTAAGTTGTCAGAACTTGTTCCCAATCCTTTTGATTTCATCAATAAAATATGTTCAAAACAAAACAAAACTGATTTATGAATACGAACATCTTATCAAATACATTTGAATTTGAAATTTCGACGCACAGCGGTATGGCCATTGCGCCAGATTTACGAAATGAAAATATTTATGAATAAATTACACTCATGCCTGAAAGTAATCATTATGGCATGTTACAGAAACGTTAAAACACACATATACTATAGTCCTGCAATGCATGCATGCAATTTTTCTGAATACATGTATTTATGTATTCGTGAATGAAGTTCCTACGCTTGAAAATATCTTGATCTTTATGCATTTTGTTTTGTGATTTTGGTTTACCATTCCTTACACTGTGTAAATGAAGGAAAACTTGGTAAAGGGTACAATTCTACACCATACAATTAGTATACATGCATGTGTTGCAAAGTAAAATGTATGTACATGTAATAACCAGACATGTATCGTCATTTTTCATGGGGGGGGGGGGGGGGGGGGGGGGTACAACAGGGGAAAAAATGGAAAATTGGATTCTTCAAAATTTCTTGCCATTCAAAATAATAATTAAAAAAGATGAACGTAAACAGCAATGAAATAAAACAGAAAACCCAAACAAACCAAGATGTTTTATCCGATGTTCAAAGTCCTAATGTGGGGGTGAAGGGTTAAAGAGTCTTTTACTTTGACTACCTCAATAATTTCCCCTACACTTCATTTTCTTCAATCGTTGGGGATGGGATGGGGTGGTTAGAGTCCTCTACTATGAGCGCCTCATAATATCTTCATTTTCTTAATTGGTGGTGGTGTGTGTCTTCTGCTATTATATCAGAACTTTCAAGCTGGGGTCAAGTGGGGGGAGGGGTTGTCACCCAATATATCTTTTATTTGCATTACAAAATAACAAAAAAACAACTGGATATTGTTATTAAAAGTGGGGGACAGACACTCTTGTCCCCTCCCCTTGATTCTAAGTGCTTGATAACTTGTAAGAACTAAAAAGAAAAGCAGAGTGCCAAAGACTGGAGTCAAATTCGTTTAAGGATCAGAGCTATGCATGAGGGAGATAATCCTGAATTTTAAAATGAATTTCTAAATTTTATTACGGAAATAACCCCAAACAATTTTCCGCAATTTTACTGAAAAGACATAATCACCTGTAAATGTGTTACTAAATACCTTTTATGAACATTGCAAATCTTTGTCATCTTTACCTTGCGCAAGTACAAATTATGATAAGCATGAGAACACGAATTGAAACACTGAGGATGTGATTTTTGACGAGCTTAATGCGCCTATTACTTTTGATGAAGGTTCAACCGCACTTAAAAAATGAAAAAGGCTAGAGCACATGGTGATGATGGTATAGTGAGTGTACTTAAAGGGAAAGGCAACCCAAAAAAAATTTACATAATAAATGATAAGATTAATTATATGATAAAGATTTGTCATATTATTCTGTTGATACATAGCCTAGATTAGCCTCAGTACTAATTTTAAAACGTTAAAAATTGAAATTCCCGCCATCTATAGAGGCTGCCATGAAGCGGAACTCTTTTGTATTCAAGACCACAAAAATTAATAATTTTGACGTCACACCGGCTATTCCGGTTTTAATGAGATTCTAAGATCATCAAAGGTGTGCATGTGGTAGATTTTAAGAATACATTGTAAATGGGTGGATGCCTTCTTGTCAAGCAGTTATTTACACTAATGCGAAGGGGAGATGTGAAAAAGTTTTTTTCCCGATATTCCTGACCCAACAAGGTGCGTAATGACAAGTTGAGGTTTGAGACATGTACATTTAAGAAACGAGTACCATCTGCCTGATCTGCGACTCGACTGAACGTCTTCTTTAAATTTCTCTTGCGAAAGAACGGAATTAAATCTATACGACTCCAAATTCAACTGTTCGTGACTTGTCATGTTTACAGTGCTGTTGATGACATAAACCGGAACCGACGTTGTGACGTAATAAATTAAACTTCAATGGCCGCTCTCTTAGCGGCGGGTAATTTGAAATATAAGATAGATTAATATTGATTTAATAAAATTGTTAAGCAAGGATTTATTGTTGTTAAAGACTGTCATTTACGATATCAGTAAGTAATACTTTATTTATAAAGGCAACAATGTGGTTAGGGTTGCCTTTCCCTTTAACTAAATGTGAAAAAATTATTTTACCAGTATTTGTAAATATGTTCTATAAAATTTTAGAAACTGTTTTCCCCCTAAAAGTTGGTCAAAGGCATTTATCATTCCTGTTTTTAAAAAAGTTAATAATACTGACTCCAACAATTACAGGGGTTTTAGCTTAGTAAGTTGTTTAGGCAAACTTTTCACTTCGATCATTAACCAAAGACTTTATCTTGGGCAAATTGTAACAATGTATCTCTGATGCCCAGTTTGGATTCAAAACAGGATTTGGGAGGACTGATGCAATTTTTGCTTTCCATAGTATATTTCCAACACCTTATACTCTAACATAAAATTGTATTATGCTCTCATTGATTTCAAAAAGGCATTTGACTCTGCAGATGGGATTAAATTATGGTGCAAATTATCAACTTTAGGTATTCATGGAAAGCTTTAAATCTTGTGTTACCGTGAATGGCTTCCCATATGATAATTTCACTATTAAGGTCGGTTTGATGCAAGGGGAAATTTTATCCCCGATTTTAATCAACATGTATGTAATTGACTTTGAAATGCATTTTTTGAGTACTGGATGTGTACCAAATAATTATGAAGAATTAAACTTATTTCTGCTTTTGTATGCTAATGATATTGCACTTTTTTTCTGAAATTAAAGAGGGTCTTCGGTCATTTTTGAATTCTTTATCTGAAGATTGTAAGAAATGGAACTTGAGGGTTAATACAGAAAAGACGAAAATATTGGTGTTTCGCAAGGGTGGAAAATCAAATTTACATACATATATAATTGGCATATAGATGGCCAAAATTTAAAAATTGTTGGCACTTTTTCATAATTTGGTTTTTTGTTTAATTTCAATGATAAAGTAAGGAAGGCTGAGAAGCATCTCTCAGATCAGGCAAGGTGAGCTTTGTTCATTTTGAATAGAAATGTAAAACATATGTACTTCAATCACGAAACAATGTTATCTCTTTTTGACTGTTATATTGGAAGTATCTGTAATTATGCTTCTGAAATATGGGGCATACATAAAGGTAAGAATGTTGACGAATTGTAAAAAGAGTCTTGGTATTAAAAACAAGTTGTCCATGGGCCACAACGCTCACCTCAGTCAACTTGGCCTATATTTAGAGATTTCCGTTATACATTCGCATGTAAAACTTTGATCCCCTATTGTGGCTCCAACCTAAGCCCGGGGCCATGATTTTTTTACAAACTCTTTTTGCACTATGTAAGAAAGTTCCCATGCACGTTTGAACTTTTCTGGCCCAGTAGTTCTTGAGAAGATTTTTAAATGACCCCACCCTTTTTTTTTCATTTTTGTGATTTTTAAGATTTGTCAGCGTATTTTCGCTTTTTTGCTATTATATCCCCTTGAAGAAGGGCGCCGACAAACCTTTTCCTTACACATTCCATAGGAAAATTGAAAAAAACAAAACAAAACCTCTGTCCACATCCCTTCTTCTGACAGCTAGCACACCAGTTAATGGCACAAACCACCCTAATCTACTAGCCGTTACATGATATGATAATTGGCTTGTTTGTAGGTTTAAATCTAATCTGTTTATAAATTAAACCTTTCTCCTTTGACGCTATGACGTCACACTATGGCGCGTAAAGTAAGCCTATCGCAAGATTTTCAAGAAATCCTTCGCTTTCACACTCCAAAACTACGAAAAGTGTTTCAGTTAAAAAAGTCAATTTTGGCAAACAAAGAAGTAATTTTGCTAAAAGATTCAGTAACATGAGTTATAATGTCCTTTAACATACCCGCGACGGATGGATGATCCCGAATTTGTCAACATTCCTGACTGAATGATGACAGACAAAAAAGAATTTATCGCTCGACAGACAAAAAAGAATTTATCGCTCGAGTAAGCTTTCAATAAATGCGTTATTATGGGGAAAACTGTACGTCATACATAGACACATGCATGGTCTAAAAAGACTTAAAATTCTGAGGAAAACATTGACAGGATAACAACTTTCTATCAGTCTGTATTACAAGGGTGTGAATGGACTTGAGGTAGGTAAATGTATCTATTTCACATTTTGGTTGACCTCATGTTAACACGTAACCTCGTGCGATATTCAGATTGTATGTCGTTTTGCGTCCCATTCGAGAATTTTCTTCCGATCATCATGTAGTGCACCACGCAGAATATGAGCATTTTCATACCGCGTGGTGCGAAAAAACGTCTTCCGTGATTAAGATAATTCATTAAAATCCACGTGACCTAAGTGGATGGACCGGTCTAATGATGTAGAAACGTCACAAACCCAGAATTCAATACGACATATCTGGATCCAGACTTAGCCATGATGCTCAGGGCTCTAGCAGTGAGGTTTTTTCTATCCTATTGTATATGTAAAGCGCTTTAGGGTATAATTGTCTTGATTGTACAAATACAAATATTTATTTATTGGCACAAACACAATTACAATAATGGGTAAAGGCCCATTGAACATCATTACATAATCTTTATGTAGTCGAAAGTATTGACTTCTGTATTCAAAACAGTCTCTAATAAATTTTACAGTAATTTTTAAGACTTTATGTATATCACTGTTAAAATATATTTGTAACATGTATCTTTCATTGTCCAGAGTAATATTTTTCTGTGTTATATTGTAAATGTTTCTAAGATAGGCGTTTCTTAGCTTAGAATAAGATTTACATTGAAAAAGAAAATTGATTTCATCCTTGATCACACCAGTATTGCAAGCATTACAACATCTTTCATTCATTGATGTGGAATTATATCTACCACTTTCTATTGCAAGTTTATGTGCACTTCATCTAATTCTACTACGAGAGGATCTCTCAGATCTTTTTCTGAGTAAATCAACATATAGACTTCTTTTTGGACTAATATAAAGCGCTATATAAATGTATAATAATAATTTTATAGTGACACGTGACCTCCGTTTTTCGAGTAACATTGTCACAATGACTTGACTTCCTTTCTGAACACATCTTCGCTAGCCAAGGGTGACGCTCCACGGTGTTTCTCGTTTTCATACTTTTTGGCCCGTAGACTTTTGGAAATTTCATTGAACTGAGTTTTTATAGATTTTGAACTGATATTTAGTGTGCATACCTGTATGTTAACGAGCAACACATTTCTTGTGAAAAGAGAAACACCGTGGAGCTTCACCCTTGGCTAGCGAAGATGTTCTAAACAAAAATGGATTGACAAAATTTAATATCAACAAGATGTTCCTTGTCCCTTTTAATTCTATTTTTCCTATTAACAGGTAGTTCTTTGGATTGCCGACTACCGATTTTTTAAAAATATTATTGAATAAACAAAATATACGATGTACAGATAAACGTAAATACCACATCTAAGTGGCGTTCAATGTTTTGGCCTGACAAAGAAGGACAATAACAAAAGTAAATAATTTAAAATGTTATTTTCCGTAACCCTTCAACCTTTTGATTGGATAACAAGGACTGTAACAAAAGTAAATAATTTAAAATGTTATTTTCCGTAACCCTTCAACCTTTTGATTGGATAACAAGGACTGTAACAAAAGTAAATAATTAAAAATGTTATTTTCCGTAACCCTTCAACCTTTTGATTGGATAACTAGTTTTTCTGGCCGGCGCGTAAGCTACGACGTAATAATGGTGGCCTGTCTCAGTCTCGCGGAAAGAAGCGCGTGGACTTGTTGTTTCGTGTTTCACGTCACGTCTATTTACAGGTCTTTGTTAGATCATCTGACACAATAGTATAAACCTTGTTTATCTGGTCTAGACGCAATACTTGGATGCACTCCAAAGGTCTTGGAGCTTGTGGCTTCTAGCAAATCTTCTGTTGCAAAGGAACACTTTTTCTCCGACTTGAATTGAAGGATCCCCATTGATGTCGTTTTGGTGCCTGATACGTGGTTTTCTGGATTCTGCCAATACATCAAGAACATTTTCCTGATGTTGTTACATGTATTCATCATAATTACGTCATCATTGCACTCAGAATTTGTCAAAATTGTACTCACAATACAATCCACCGGAAGTGTAGGGTAATAATATAGGATTATTGAACTTATATTGGTGAATATTGGCACGAGTTGGCTGTGAAGATGCACGAGCTTGCGAGTGCATTTTGACAGCCAACGAGTGCCAATATTCACCTATATAAGTTCAATAACCCTTTTATTATATAGCTAAAGTATTTAGTTGTAAAAATTATATCCCTTTTCACTCAAACTACTCCAAAATAGACGAGAATTAATCCATTTTGGCAGTGTGCAATAACAGTATGCATTTCTTAACTGTTCAATATTCAACCCGTCATTAATGCATGAAGCAAACTGATTTTGTAAATGGAGACATCATAATTTATGTACAGTAAACCATTTTGTTTAAGTAAATAGCAAATACCGGCTCTGTCAGATTCGGAGGACCGTCGTCTGCCATTTTGGCTTGTTTACGTCGTTACGGTAACGTCAATATTGAACGCTCATACTCGGAATGTTTCGGGCGCATACAATTTACGCAATGCAAAGTTAGCGTTCAATAAATTCTCAGGATAATGAACACAAACATTCTCTAGATTTTACGCAGATTTTATATCAGACTATTTATTAACTATATAATAAAACATAATTATTTATCAATAGCTATTTATAGAGATATGTATGCCAATTTATAGAGGCAAACTTTACCTGTGGTGCCCCACACCCACCCATCCCCGACCCCTTGCACAATTACACGTTGTTTTCATCTAGCAGTCGTTCGGGAATTAACCCTGGACTGATACAGACTGAACGTATTTTTTGTTGTCGTTTTGTTTTCACTGAATAAAGTAGGGACGATCTTCTCATTTTGGGATATGCTGATGGGGAATACCATGTCAAAGATATCCTTGAACTAAACATATACAATATTTCAGAGTTCTATCAACTGTGGCTGTGAACTTACTGTCCATATGGCACTGTACCACTGCCACTTTGACTTTGACCCCTGTGATGTCAGTGCCAGGAGATGTCTACTTGGCTGGTGTATTTACTCTAAAAGCGTCAACAGGCCCCGGGGGTGATTGCAATGGTCAAATTTCTACGTCATCAGTAATGGAGCTGGAATCAATCAAGTGGTCTTTGAATCGATTGAACGAACACAATTACATCCCTGGAGTCAGGTTAGGTACGGTACATCTCGCGATAGACTAACGATCGAATGACACGCCTATTTATTCATTTATTTTTTACTTCCCTTTAAAAGATCGAAAACTCTCGATTTTTCTGACGCAATGCCTGTATTAAATTTCTTCTATCATAAATGACTGCTATACTAAGTTTACAACATCATTTGGTGGTCACCACAAAAGAAAACTAGATGTTGTCATTTAAGAAATAAGATATCATTTTTGAATGTTGTTGGGATATGACATAAATTTGGTCACGTGATCAAATCCTATAACGCCCGAAAGGCGTTGTAGTAGATTTCATCACGTACCAACTTCATGTCATATCCCAATAACATTCAAAAATGATATTTTATTTCTTATATTTATATTTTCTATTTTGATTTGTGTTCTTACCGAGCTTCCATGATTATGTAGCAGATGACCAAAACAACGATCGTAGAACACAAAATATTGTTCGTTAGAGTTTTATCGAATAAAAAATTAGGAATAATATCAAAGAGAATATAAGATATAGATATTTAATTGATGTTAAAAAGACGAAACATGTGTAAAATAAAGATAATTTAGAGCGTAAAGTTAACTGAAATGACGACAAGAAGAGCGGAGTAAACTACATCCGTGGTGTGATTTGTCGCGATCAGCGATGGAGAAACTGGTGTCGGTCTAGCTTACTAAGTTGAAAACGCAATTGTTGATCACAGATTTCGACAGAAATTCAAAGGATCTGAGAGAATTGATGGTGGATATGATGGGTCAAGTTAACGTTAAGCTCTTAGTCAGGTTTTTGGAAAGAAACAACGGTATGTTCATCGTTAGGACTCGCGGTTGTAGCCATGCAGGAGACGATTCAAGACAGTAGGACAGATTTAGACAAAATGCAGGTAGGTTGCGTCTTTTATTTACCTTCAGTGTGTGTAAAAGAAAATAAAAACGAACTGACGGAGTTTTTGGTTCACTTGAAAGATTTCTATTGTAGGATTTAAATGAAGACTCGCACCGGTACCCTGACATGAACATGTAAATTTTTCGAGCCTCAAAACCAGCCTCGCTTATGATCATGCCGAGTCATAGCCGTGATGAAAGTTGCCAGGAAACAACAGGTTAACTTATCATCATGAAGTAAATAGGCTTATAACTCTGCCTACATATTTTCGCTTCCAATATCATAGAACTTTATAAATTCGCCATGCAGAAGTTGCAGACGGTATTTAAAACTGTATAAAATGAAACAAAAGGACGATATGTTTAATGTTTCTCTTTTATAAATTGATTAAATTCTTGTTTGTTTACAAAATAAAATCTGTATAAATATATTGCTGCGTTTGTTTCTGTTATGATGTCATTGCAGTGGCGGATCCAGGTTTTACGCAGGGTGTGTGTGTGTGTGTGTGTGTGTGTGTGTGAAAGTCAAGTATTAGCCAAAATACTCACTATTTTGGGTGCCAATCTGGAATTTTACTCACACTATTTCTATTATTTAAATTTGTGGCGAGAAGGGGGGTGGTGGTCTAAATCCCCCACTACATTGCATAAGCAAGAAGCCAGGTGAAAATACAGGAACTGACGTTTGAAGCGGTGATTGTATTCATACGCAAGAACAAACTGATCACGTGACCAAATTCATGTCACACGAAATTGAACATAGATTTCATTAGTACTGTCATATAAGGAAGTGCATTGGCAAATGTAAATATAAGACGGTAATACCCGCACGCAAGTGTTTGCCTTTAAATGTAGTCTACACCATATTCTTGCTGCATATGTCAACATCCCTAAACCCTATTTCATAATTGTTGAATTATATTTTTAAGACAATTCAGATGATGACCTTTAAATCATTCCTGCTTCACATATCAAGATACATTGAGTATTCTGATGAGCAAGTGTCCTGTGGTCATACCAACTCCCATCATTTTTAAAAAAATAATAATAATCAGTATTTATAAAATGGTTGAGATTCCATTCTTTTGCGTTTGACCTGATAGTAGTATAGGTGGCTGTACTGTCATGGTTCATTACTTCTTTTGTTTACCCCCCCCCCCCTATACAGCCGCCTATACTACTCCCGGTATTGTGCGGTCTTCATAATGATATTTTACTTTGGTACATGTATTTTGATCTAGCTATATGAATATGCAATTTTATAAATAATAATTATTGATGAAGGACACGACCAATCTTTTGATGTACATGTATATTGTAATTAAAATCTTCTATTACAGTTCTTTTGATGTACATGTATATTGTAATTAAAATCTTCTATTACAGTTTTCTAATATCATTGTGAGTGAGCTCTTGTCTAGAAATTGGATTTGTATTCCAATAACAGGTTTAATCGCCTATCCGACATGCATGACCGAGAAGCTGGCAGGTTACAGGGCGGTGGAGATATCAACAGCGATTAAGGAGAAGTCCCAGAACATCGTAGGTAGGGATAAAATATGCAAAAAACGTCAAAAATCATCCCTTATATATTAGTTAGAATTTAGGTATGGACAAATGTACAAAGCGCTAACCAATTTCTCTATACTTCAGAACAAAGCATAGAAAGATTTTCAGAAATGCATGAATAAGTGTTATTTGACGAAAGTAAAAGAGTTTAGAACATTTGCATACTTAGAAATTGTCACCCCTCTTTTGACTTACCACACAATCCAGCTCTCATCCTTACATGTATTAAGGAAAATATTGAGAAAATTGTATTCCCTTTGTTATATGATAATCAAACATCCCTTTCCTTTATTTTATGTCATCATATGCCTTATTTTACCGCTGTGATTGTAATATCATGATGGAGGCAGTCATCGTGGTAAACAGGAAGTCTTTATTGATACCAAACCTGCGCAATACAATACCAACATTTCAAGAAGGATAACTCCAACTCCGTATATTACATCCCCTTTCCTTTGAATTAAAGTGATGTACAATGGATAATTAAATTACTCAATATTAATCTGAGATTAAAATTTACTGTCCAAGTGTGAAGAGTCTTATACCTTTGAAAGTTCACCATGAATCTACATGGGCTATTAAACAAAAGAGAAAAAGTTATATTTTTCGTTCGACTTTCCGATACCATCAACTTTGAAATATAACAACTAACTGAAGGTTTATACAGTACATTCACATTTCAACATAATGACTAGATAACATGATAATGACTAGATACTTTTCTAGGATTTCTCCTAATGCATCACATAGGCATTATTATGGCCTTTCCACATGTGAGCATATACACAGAACTAAAAACCTTTATAATCATGCAATGTCACATAAGGCATTATTATGGCCTTCACACATGTGACTAGAATTTCACTAACAACACTGCAACACTGTTTCACTTGGTGTAGTCGGACAAGTAAGCTGGTCGACGCAATAGCCTTCCAGACCGTGACTGAATGGATGAGTCTATGATTGGTGTTTTGTCCATCGGTTTGCTTGGAGGTTGTGTCCCTGCTGATTTTGGTTGTCGTGACGTGTTGCTGACTGGAATTCCTCTTGCAGTAGCAAGTGTGTTGCCATGTTGATTGGGTTTTGGCCCACCAATCGGTACTGCTAATTGTGGTTTGTTGTCTGGTTAAACCATGATTGGATCTCCTCGAGTTTTCATCAGCATACTTGAGTTTCTACGGTATTCTCTTCCGCGGTTACCTGCTTTCACTACATAAGAACGTGGGTAATTTGCAGGACCTACAAACTCTGCGGGTTTCCATCCTTCCGGTGTTTTCATTCTTACTGAGTCTCCAGGTTTGAGCTCTTCGCGTTTCTTTGTGTCTTGATCATAATGTTGTTTCTGTTTTGATCGATAGTCCATAAGTTTTGACGTAACAGTTTCTGGCGCAATGTATGATGGTTGACGCAGTTTAGTTGTGATCGGTAGTCTAGTTTTGGCTCGTCGTCCCATTAGGCGCTGTGATGGCGATCCTGTGTCATTGTCTCTTGGTGTATTACGAAGATCTAGCAAACTGAGATACACGTCGTCTCCTGTTTCCTGACATTTGTGGATTATTAGTTACACAGTTAGTTAGTGACCTGATACGGAAAAATACATGGTGTGAAAAGAAAACCCGTATCGGGCGAGGCGAAGCCGAACCCGATACGGGTTTTCTTTTCACACCATGTATTTTTCCGTATCAGGTCACTAACTGACTGTATAACGAATTTATCACGTCGAAGACCTCTAACTGTATATGTGGGGGTCTATATCATACAACTTAGTCAAATGTCTTTCCTTTTGAAACGGCTGCAAGTCGAACCCGACGATAAATAAAATTACTCGCCCAATACGGATTTTACTCGCATGATACGGTTTTTTTCACGGCGTCATGTGACCAAGATCTGACCAATCAGATTTCAACAATTTTGTCTGAGGCGTGATAATATATTTTTCACAGTTTGTACTGCCCTTTCCCCAAGACTGTTGGATTGCTGGTGTAACGGTGATGACGTTATGTGCAAAATTCCATATGCTGATGTAAATTTGGCAAATTCTGCGCTGGTGTACTGCGGTCCGTTGTCACTTATCAACGTGTCCATGATTCCATAGCGTGCTCCTTTATGTGCTTGATCACTGTTACTGCTCGTCTGTCGTTTTTCAGTGATGCCACCTCTATAAAGTTTGAGTAGTAGTCTACCATGATAAGATAATGGCATCCATTGATTTCGAATAAGTCGGTTCCGACCTTGCTCCATGGTAGCGGCGGTATTGGTTGAATCACCATAGGTTCCTTCTGCGGGTTGTTGCGGTGCGTCAGACATGCTGAACACCTGCTGACGATGTCTTCAATTTGTTTGTTCATTCCTGGCCAGAACACGAGTTCCCTGGCTCATTGCTTACATTTCAGCATCCCGAAATGAGAAGAGTGGATAGTTTTCAACGTTTCAACGTCTCGTTTCTGCGGGAATTACGGTTCGTTCTCCTCGGTATACGATTCCGTTGTATGTAGACAATTCGTCCCGGAAATCCCAATATGGTATGACTTCTATCGGCAAGTCGCATTTCATTTCGGGCCAACCGTGACATATGACCTTAATTAGCATCTGTAACTCCTCGTCCTTTCGCGTTGCCTCTGCGATTTCAGCATAGTTATTCCCTGATAGTGTTTCGATTGCGAGTACCATCATTTCATCGTCGATTAAGTTTTCCGCAGTTTCTGGTAGTGGTAGTCGGCTGAGACAGTCTGCGAGTCCGATTTCCTTTCCTTTAACATAAACGAGCTTGAGTTCATACGGTTGCAACTTGAGAAGCATTTTTTGGATTCGCATTGGAGCTGTGTGAATAGGTTTCTTCATTATAACTTCCAATGGCTTGTGGTCTGACTCGACAGTGACATCTGATTTGCCATATAGCAACTTGTGGAATCGTTCGCATCCAAATACCACGGCTAACTCTTCTTTTTCTATTTGCGCGTACCGCTGTTCCGCCTGTGTCAACGCTCTTGATGCATATGCTACAACTCCGTTTTCTTGTATAATAGCAGCTCCTAGGCTTAGGCATGAAAAAACTTTCCAACGTACGCAAGCATTCCAAGTACAGTTTCTAATTCCTTTTTGTCTTCAGGCTCCTTCATCATTACGATCGCCTTCACTCTGTCTTGAGTCGGTTTCAGACCTTCTCCCGTTAGTCTGTGTCCTACATACTCCACTTCTGGTTTGATTAATACACATTTTGCGGCGTTTAGTTTTAGACCGATTTTCCTTGCCTTGTCTAATTCTTTCCTGAGACGACTGGTGTGCTCTTCCAGTGTTTTTCCGTGTATTAATATGTCATCAACCACTATTTCTACGCCTTCCATGCTTCCGAAATGAGTTACCATTTCTCGTTGAAAAACTTCCCCTGAGCATTTTACACCCATGGACATCCTGAGGTAGCGATAACGACCGAAGGAGGTGTTGAAAGTGGTAAGCATAGAGCTGTTTTCCGTGAACTTGATCTGATAATATCCCATATTGGCGTCAAGAGTTGAGAAGTGTTTGCTGCCGTGTAGCCTTGTAACTATATCGTCTATGCTGTTCATTAGGAAATGTTCTCTGAGTATCGCTCTATTGAGGTCACTCGGGTCGATGCAAATTCTGACACGTCCGTTTTTCTTTCGTACGCACACCATACTGTTCACCCAGTTTGTTGGTTCCGTCACTGGTTTCAGAATTCCACATTGTACGAGATGATCAAGCTCTTTTTTAACCTGATCTCGAATCGCAACTGGTACTGTTCTAGGTGCGTGAATGACAGGTTCCACAGTTTCATCAATTTTGATTTCGTATTCTCCTGGTAACATTCCGATTTCACTTCCGATGACGTCGGCATAGTCACTTGTAATTTGTTGCGTCACAGTTTTCACTGTGTTGACTCTGGTAATAAGGTCGAATCGCATGCAATCGTTTCTTCCGAGCAAGTTTAATGGACGCAACGTGTTCGATAATTTGAAATCTGACGTTTCGTTGTACTCCTTTGTAGGTACATGGTAAGTCAATTTGTCCGAATGCCTGAGCAACTGAATTTAGAAATTGACACGGGTGCAAGATGTAACGTGCTGTCAAGGAGCACCGCTGAAAAATTTCATCCTCTTACTAACATTGAGAAAAGTCAAATCATTATCACCGGAGTGAGCGGAAGTCCAAAGAAGGCATTCGGACAAATTGACTTACCATGTACCTACAAAGGAGTACAACGAAACGTCAGATTTCAAATTATCGAACACTTAATGTCCATTAATGCTCACCGTGCACATGGAATGTAACGTTCCAATCACTATCATCTTGCGGCGCTCTTCCGATTTTTGCTGTGAATACATCTTGTAGTGTACACTGCTCGAATATATCAGTCACTTCATTAGTGTCTTGCATGGGAGGTAATTCTTCCTCTAAATTGTGAACCCCAGTAGGCCTGTTTGTGTGACCTTGACCTCTGTGTCTCTGATTGCGCGTATTTCCACGGTGTGTATCTCTCTGCTCTTTTTTGTGCTTTGCATAACGATGATGATTTGAAGTGTCCCTTCTCGTTGCATACATTACAATGTTGATCATACGCCGGGCAGTTACGGTATGCATGGTGTTTGCAACATCGATTGCAGTATGGATTTGATCCTTTGTACGTATTCCTTCCCCGTGAACGACGTGATGTGCCACTGTTTCCCCTCTGACTTATTTGGTAGCTTGCGTAGTTAACCTGTGGATTTTCCATGTCTAGTGACTTCAGGTGTGCGGTTGTGAGTTCCACCTGACGACAAGTTTGAATCACTCTGTCCAGTGTTAAGTCTGTGGCCGGAATTTCCATTAATTTTTCCGAACATTTCCGATCGTTCACACCGTTAATTATCATGTCACATATTAGCCCTTCTTTTTGTTCTCCGTACTCACAGAACTCTGCTTTGCGTTTAAACTCACTGATATAGTCCATTATCGTGTTTTTGCCTCTCTTTGTATTGAGAAATTCCTGCCTTTTAATGTTTCTGTAATTGTGAACTCCAAAGTGTCTGTCGAATTTCCGGAAAACCGTTTCCAGGTCGTGTTTATTTTCAGCGTCACGTGCTTCTATGTTTTGCTCTTCATTAGCCTCGATTGCCTCTGCCCAAGTGAATGAATCGTAGATTTTCACTGCCTCGTGGCCCATGTTGGCTAGCAACATTCCAACTTTTTGTTTACCGGGTTTGTCATCCAAACTTTGGGCATCCAGGTGTACTAAAAAATTACGTTTGTAACGCTGCCATTCTTGGGCTCCTGTATTTGGATTCGCAGGATTAAAATCGGGTAAAGTTTTAATCTTGTTTCCTGCCATTTGTGAGTTTAGTCTATAAACTATTTATTTGCGTAATTTTTTGTACAAACCAGTGTCTCTGTGTGGAGCAATGAGTTCAGATTCTGACACCATGTAATATCATGATAGAGGCAGTCATCGTGGTAAACAGGAAGTCTTTATTGATACCAAACAAGCGCAATACAATACCAACATTTCAAGAAGGATAACTTTAACTCCGTATATTACAGTGATTATATAAAAAGTCTAAAAATTCAAGCACTAGATGTGTCACAAAAATTACGATCAACGTGCACCAGTTCTAAAATCATAAGAGGAATTTCAGTCTAATTGAAGTCTTATTGAATTTGCCAGCATATAATAGATCTGCTTTATAAAAAGACAGAAACATGTTTGTACGTTGTGTTTATGAATTCTCTTTAGAGAAATGGACAGACATTACCCACATCCACTTCTTTTCGCAAACCTTCCTGTTTGAGTCTATAGAAAACGTGTAAATGCCGGAACCGGTTACGGTTTCCGCTTCGACCGACCTTTCTCCTCAAATACATGGATTTGTGTAATAGATTAGATATTCACACAAAAAAATCGGAACTTACTCGCTGTATATTCATTTTCACCAGCTCTCTGTCTCGGGTTTATTGTATATTGGCGGTAGAAAAAAAATCGAAAATCAAAAGTCAGAATATTTGGAATAATTATTAACCATGCAGTTCTCTCTCGGAAAACTATCTGGCATTTTACATTTGATTAAACATTTTCTGTTTACACTAACAACATTTTTGTTAACTACATGTATTTCAAAAACGTCATGGCGATGAGCAGGGAACATGTAAAAATGGAATAACAGCGAGTAAGTGGAAACATGGAACACGAAAAAAACCCAGAAGACATTTAACACAGGTAGTGACTGTTGTAGACTTTTAGTGCAAACTCCTTTCTGTATTAAACACCGGGTTAGGATAGATTCCCACTGCCCCTTGCTTGTCGTGAAAGGTGACTAAATAGGGCGGTCATTCGTATGAGAAGCAAAAACCGAGGTCCCGTGTCACAGCAGGTGTGGCACGATAAAGGTCCCTTCCTGCTCAAAGGCCGTAAGCGCCGATTATTGCCTAAATTTTGCAGCCTTTCACCGGCATTGGCGACGTCTCCTTATGAGTGAAATATTCTCAAGAGGGATGTTAAACAATATTCAATCAATCATTAGAAGTGAAAGTCACGGATCTTTCGGAAATGACCTTGAAAACGGAGGCACAATAAATATATGTTACTGTTACGGCCTTGAACTCCATGCAAAGGTCAAAGTTTATGGTGACTTCTCTGTGTGAGTGAAAATGTCTCTCTCAAATAGGAAGTAAACAGCAATCCCCCCCCCAAAAAAACCCCATTTGTAATCATATCTTAATGTACTCAGGGGGAAAACACAATACATTTCTCTCAACAAAATACGTGTAACGATAACGACTTTGTGATAAACTAAGTAATTTTTAAAGGCAACAAGTAACCATCAGTTTGGGTGTACATGCTGAATGATAACTCCTGGTATTATGTTTCTCAGGAATCGTCGGAGCCCAGAGGAGTTCCGAGTCCGAATCAATGTCCACAGTTCTTGCTCACCTTCCGGATGTGATGTCACCTCCCATGATTTCATACGCTTCCACATCCGTTTCTCTCAGTGATAAAATGAGATTTCCCAACTTCTTCAGGACGATCTATTCAGATCAGATACAAGTTCAGGTTAGTCTACCGAATTCATAAGGGAAAAAACTGAGTTCAGTACAGCTTATACAACTGATTCTGTATTTACAGGTGTGCACTTTAGAAAGAGTGTGTTGCACCGAAGCGGAAATTTTCCCTAATCGGAGCTCCGTGCCAGCACTCGTGACTTTGAACTGACCTTCATTCATATTTATACTCATTGCATATTTGCCATTTAAATACCTAAAGGATTCCCAAGTACTAGGGACAAGCCTAATACATTTTATGTGTCAATACATTATACATGTAGTCTAAAGAAATTTTTTGAAATCGTGAAAATTGAATTGTCTTCTTTTTTCTGAATATCAGATACAATGTTTACGGCCACATGTTACGAGTGTATCAAATATTTAATATTCTATACTAGTACTACTACTGTCCAAAAGCTCTTACTCGTATGTATTATTTTCTACAACCAACAATTGGCAACTGTACATGACTCTGACCACAAAACAAAATATGGGAAGTTTAATACGCATTAATAAAGTTCAACATTATTCGAAGTGCACGCGCCTGTAAAAATTTATTCAACATAGCAAATTGCTACTGCAATACATAGAAACTCAAACTGTTTAACGGTTATTTACCTTGTTTGGCCTTAAAGTTTTTCTTCCAAAGATTTGCAAAGTTCACAACGTTTTTTCGTAAAAGGCACCGTGCTTTTGTCAACAACTTTCATTCAGAAAAACATACAAGTTCTCGTTAGCAGCTATTGCATGCTGTATTCAGCGTGTTTGTTGAGAGTCCTGTTCACAAACTAAACAGTGTCCAGGTTGGAAGCTTTTTTCAAACTCGGCACATGGTAATAAACTCAATAAACAGAGAATTGACATGAAACATTTATAAAAACTAGAAGCGTATTTCAATTAAAGCTGTATGGTCCGAATTACAATATTTTTTTCCATCTCGTAAAAACGCTATTAAATCATCGCACGTATGTAGTTATGAGGCTGTACGACATATAATAAATTATTTCACCTGTTTTAACCCAAATTATTTGATTTTAAATCGATGTTTACAAATAACCGCGTCACTTTGCCATTTCAAGTGACAGTCACGTGACCAGTTCAAACTTTCAGATCATCGGTGGTCTTATCTATGTAAAGCTGTGTATTTTGTTATAACAGTACCGTACCACAAGTTTAATAGAAAAAGAAATATCAAATACATCGTAGAAATTCGTTGTTTTACGCTCTTTCAGCCTTAAAACTAGACAGATGCGTATGAGTTAATACATCATGTAGGATTCCCCTGACGCGGGTGGGTCTATTTATAGACGTCTATTATGGGATGAATTATATATGTACCCACTATATTTACTTTCTAAATAATATTCGCACTGTTTTCTTTTACATGCAGATGTTTTTAAGCATGTAATTAAGGGAAAGTTAATAACTTTATAAAGTAATTAATGTGCTTTAAAGTAATTATGTACAAAAATAATACATGAACATCGGGTCATACAGCTTTAAGAAAAAAAAATCTAGATGGAAAACCTAAAATGTGTTCGTGTGGGAGTCGAACCCGGTCGTTTTAAAAATAGAAAACATCTTTATATATATGAGTCGACGACCTTATCCTCTGAACCACGCAGTAGACCATATATTAAGGAAAATTAACGTACAGGTGAAGTTGAAAATAATACCAGTGAAGTCGTTTCGATTTTTTTAAATTTACAAAAAAATGCCCTTGTGAAACAAAATTTCGAAGCGACAGTTTTTTAGAGGAAAACTCGAAGAACATGTTCATGCTAAATTTATTTTGTTTCACGGAGGCAGCTTTTCTGAAGTTCGGGGATACCCCTCCATATCAACGCTATAAATCATAAATCGCTTATTGCTTGATTTAAACTCGAAATTTGTTTGGCTAATTTTGTCAATACACGTCTTTTAAACTTATTTTCAAAAATTATTGAATCAAGACATACGCTCCAATGGGTTTTATCATATATTTGAATAACTTAAATTTTTCGACCTTTAGGGAAATTAACATGAGACGTGTAACACCTTTTAGTATATGATTCATTGCAATTGAATGTTATGAATCATGAATGCCAAGATAGCTAATTACAATCTTGCAAGTTGTTTAGGCCCGTGGGCTATAACGCCCATCTGAGTCACCTTGCTCAAACAGAGATGAGACTCGTATATTTAATACACAATAGTGACCAAATAAATGAAGTATCTACTTGGCAAATTTATACAAATATAAGTGACAGAATGCTTGCATATTATCATAAATAAACTTATCATAAAAGTATCAATTATGTATTAAAATATCTGAACCACATGGATTTAATTTGCCTTATAAATATAACATTATCACGATGTAAGTGCTGTGGAATTAAATCCACCATATTAAAGAATCTACGGCTAATTTTGAATATAATGATTAGAAATGATATCAAAGTTAATCAATCATTAGCTTGTTTACAAAAGAAACAATCAATGAAATTTGTCAGTCCATTCTTACTTGATTTCTCTTGACAGACTTGACAAAGAATGATCATAACATTTTAAGGGAAATACAATCGACCAATAAAACACAACAATGTTAAAGCAGACGGAAACCATACAATTTACGCGTATTATAAGATTTATCAATTTTTTAATTTCCGATTGGCTGATATCAAACAACCTAGGATAAGATCATTAGGTTCACCTGCACCTGCCCTCGAGGTAAAAATAACATTTGATTTCTTCCATCATTGAGCCAAAATGAAACTGGGAATTTCTAAATTGATACAATTGCTTATTATTTTGGTTATTCAGGGGAGAATTGCTTTTTCTATTCACTTTCGATTATCTTGCACTATAATTGTAAAGATCTCTGGAGTAACAATTGTTGAATTATAGTATGACGTCGAACCCGATCTAAAGATGACCGATCAGCCATCGTTTATTAAGTCCTATATGATCTAGTGATTGGTTTAGACGTTTTGAATTATTTAGTCTTATGGTTTCGATCTTTTGAATTATTCAGTCATATAATAAACAGAAACTCTCGTCTGTAATTATTTTCGACTAGGTTTTGCAGTCTAGGTGTTTACAAAGATGGTCGGTTTTGAATCACGAGAGCTGTTCGATATGTAATGTGTATTGTACCACAGCACGATAACGCTTTGCACGATTTCGTGGATCATGATACTCATGAATAGCTTTATTCAATACCTTTCCAACGGTATAAACACGAGCCTTCAATAGTTTAAAACTTATAGTCATTTCAATAGAGCCAGTCGTTGACCACTGTTGTAAAAATGGTTGGGGAAACGGGTTGAGAATATGGAAGAAATTAGAGCTTATATGAAAGTTCGCACAAAACTCGGTCATTTGGTAATGCAGATTTTTACTGAATTGGGGGAAGTTTATGGGTGTGATAAGGTATCTTATAAGACAGTTCGTAGGCGGAGAAAGAAATTTCCGAATGGCACAGAGTCCGTCAAATTTGCAGCAAAATCTGGCCGACCTGTGACTGTAACAGGCAAGGCAAATGTCTCAAAAGTCAGGGAAATAATTGAAAGTGATGGCAGATACACGATTCGTGATATTGCCAAAGCTGTTGGCATATCGCTCTCGCGGGTGCATTTCATTTTGAAGCGTATATTGAAAGTACGAAAGATGTCTGCCTGATGGATACCTCATCTATTGACAGATGACCAAAAACGGGTACGAGTACAAACCGCTAGGCAATTGCTCAAAATGTTTCCCAAATTCAATCAGACAATTTGCAAACATTGTTACTGGTGACGAAACATGAGTTCACTATTTCGAACCAGTAAGAAAAATTGGAAACAAAGTATGGCTAACTAAAAACGGTAGAAGGTCTGTAGTTGCCAAGAGAACCATAAGCACAAAGAAGGTTCTTTATTGCATATTCTTCTCATGCGATGGTATAGTTGTACAAATTCCGGTGCCGAAGGGCAAAATTGTTACAGGTCGTTATTACCGAGATGTTATACTAAAAAAGCTCAAGAAATATTATCATAAACGACGCCCTGTGTCAGGATTTAGGCATGTTCGTCTACATCATGATAATGTTCCATCACATACATCTGAGCTTGTGAAGCAATTTTTGAAGTCGGAGAAGGTTACCGTCTTGCCACACCCACTATGCTCTCCAGATCTAGCCCCATGCGAATTTTCCTTTTTCCAAAATTTAAAAAGTTCTTATCTTGTCGTCGTTACAAGTCCCGACAAGCCCTTGGCTCAGCCATCAGTCAGTGTCTCAGAGGTCTACCTAAATCAGCGTACCGTGACGCATTTCAGAAATGGATTCAGAGATTGAAATTATGTATTTCAAACCTCGGAGAATACTTTGAAGGGATGTAATTTTCATTTCACTATTTGAGTCAAATGCTTTTTGCGATATCGTACAATACACATTACATATCGAACAGCTCTCGTATTCAGTCATATAATACAACAATTATTGACATTTTACCGGTCAATATGACTTCATAACATTTGAATTTGGTCCAGTGATTTAGAAAAAATGTCCCAAAAGTGAAAAGTCAACCTCTACAAACACAGACAACAAATGAATAATCAAAAACCTTCACATTAGCATTCAACTGTGTTCAATACATGTTACTTTCATTGATAGGTAATAACAGCTTTGATGTTGGAGTTGGAGTGGAACTACATATCCATTGTACACGAAAATAATGCGTACGGTCTTCATGGAGCTGAAGCATTGCAAGTGGAATTACAAAAACATGGAATATGTATCCGTACCGTGCATGGTTTTAATACTACATACGGGGTTGAAATATCCACTTTGAGTCAGATCATTAGAGACATCACTTTGCCGAAAGGTGGCGCAGTGAGTGGAATAGTATTCTTTGGAGGACAAACGTCTGCTGAGAAATTTTTGACGGCTATGACAGATCTTGCGCTCGGGGGAGACACCCCGTCCATTATTTTCTCAGAAGGAGTTGGTATGTCAAAACAGGTGTTCAAAGCAGAAACTCTCACAGCGTCAAGAGGAAATCTTGTCGTCAGCCCCACATACCAGCCTATGCCTGATTTCTTGAAACATTGGAAAGACATTTTCAAGAACAAAACATTACTGGCACAAGAATTACGAACAAATCCTTGGTTGGAAGATGTATTTCACAATATAAAGGGGTGCTCTCATAATGATCCATCCTGCGTTGTACCAACAGAGGCAGAAATGGACGACACCATATCGAAGAATATATATGTAGAGTTTGCTAAGGACACAATTTGTATGTTTGCAAAAGCTTTAAAAGATGCTAAAGGTGCAGTTTGTCTGAACGATTCTTGTTCTTTGCTTCAGATGAATGGAATTAGCAAGTTTTTAAACGCAGTGAAAACACTAGACGTAAACGTTTCAGTAGATTTTGAATCAATTTTTTCACAGAATAAAAGACTCGTCTTTGATGAAAATGGAGATATGAAACTAACTGAGAATGTAGATGTGTTTTCCGTGTATAATTACAGAAAATGTCTTAACGATGAATCCCAGTACTGCTTCGTTCAGGTAGGCCAGAAAAAGATTTAACGTAAATTTGATTTTTTTTGTTGATTTGTAATGAATCGTATTAAAATGCTGAAAATTCTTTCGTGTAGATTGCAAATTTCACCAACAGCAAAATTATGATAAACCAAGATGTGTTGAAAGATTATGACCAGTCTGGAACGGAAAGAAGTTATCGCAAAGCTCAGTGTAAGCAGGGTGACATCTGTACAATCTGCCTTCGACAGGACGAGCAAATCTATTACAAACCAGGAGACCTCATAGTAATAGCTGCATTTCCGATCCGCAATGTGGGAACAATGCCGCTACAATGCGGAGGTCTGCGAAGCAACGTCGGTCTTGACGTGGCACTGGCTGTAGAGCACGCAGTGGAAAGAATTAACAACGATTCAACCATTTTTGATGGCACTGAAATAGGATTCATAATTCTAGATACTTGCAACGATCCTCTCATAATTCAAGACAGGATACTTCGCCTCTTCAGGAAAGACGGTTATCCTAGGCTGCCATCGGATATTACAAACCGGATCCTGGGATACGTAGGGCCACTAGGAAGTACCCCAACGTTAGCAATGACGTCAATTACAAAAGATCTGCAAGGAAAACCACAGGTAAACAATTACTTTTGATGAACGGTAAGATACCTTCCAAGTCCACACTGTATTATATGTGAAAACAACTATAACATTACCTTTGCTGGTGTGTACGTGATTTAGGACAAAATATACATATTGTTTGTTGTTTTACTGAGCTTTTATCAAGCGCCACAAATTTTGATCTACTAGTATGCATAACCCTCAAGACCGTAGGAGTGAGGGTTCCTTATCGTACCAACACCTACTAGGATCGGTACCTCCGTTTATAAGTTCATATCTCAGAGATCCGCTACTGTCTCTTATAATGCCGAATCCTTAAGAAAGGAGCAATCTTTTATTTATTTCAATGTTTGTTGTACTATCTTGTGTTTGGCACGACTGCCATGGTCAAAAATCGAACCTGGGGCCTCCCATACATAGGCGTAGCTTGGGTTCGAATATTACCGAGGCAGGGGGTCTGCTATCGACATTTTAACAACGTGAAAGGTGTTTTATTTTTACCGAGGCAGCTGCCTCGGTTGCCTCAATGGAAGCTACGCCACTGCCATATGCGAAGCGAGCACCAAACCAGTTCAAAGTGTACAAAATGATAAAGCTGAATAGATGATTGAGAATCAATGTGTCTTTTTTGTTTGTCACATATCCTTTCTCAATATTGGCAAACCGTGCACAGGTGAAATATACTCTACCTCATTGATACCATTTTATTTCAGGTTGGATGTTGTTCTACGTCTACAGATCTCAGTGACAGAGAGTTATATCCAAATTTTGTAAGAGTTTCAACCCCGCTGAACTATACTGCAGACGCAATGGTTCAAATATCTAAGAAGCTAGGTGGCTTATACATTCAGATTATATACAGTTCGGGATCTTACGGTAACGGTGGAAAGGACGCAATTGTATTGAGTGCAAAGAAACATGGAGTCTGCGTAGCGAATCAAATAGAAGTTCCTGAAAAGTCTAACTATATCCGGGTACTTGATAAACTTCGAGTGAAACCATCAGCCAGAGTGATACTGACTTTTCTTCGGTCTCATGTTGGTCCTCATGTAATGCAAATTATCGCAGACAATATGCAGTCCGATGAGGAATTTCACTTCATAGCATCAGAAACGTTGGGCACCCGTCAGCAGTATCTCATTCCTCGGCTGAAAGGGACATTATCCGTTGCGCAAGAAATGCCACAAAGTTCATCCTACCTTCACTATTTAGAAACTAAATATCCCAAACCAACAGACGATAATTCTTGGCTTACAGACGTCATCCAGAGCCGTCAAGGGTGTTTTTATCCCTGGAGTTTCAATAAATCTACAGCTCTATCGAGGGAATGTGATCAAAACGACCGCTTATACAATAAAGACAGCCTTCTGATAGACCCCTGGGCAACATATCTTTTACATGCTGCTCTTGCTTTGTTGAAAGGGTCTGCAAGTGCTTTACGCGATATATGCTTTACAACAAAAAGCATATGCCCGGGATACTCCGATACGACCAAAGTTTTGCAATACATTAAAGACGTCAAACTAGATCTTAATCAAAATGCTTCATCGGTGCCTGTTTTTGATGAAAATGGGAATGGAAAATATGGAAATAGGATATATCTTATTGTATCTGAAGAAGGGAAACTGT